>NW_025334073.1:295379-354251 GCF_014858855.1 Bufo gargarizans | reverse complement strand
TTTTTATCTAAGCACACCACATATCTGGCATCCGGTTATTAGTACGGAAGCCAGTCTTTTCCGTATATTTTGAGTAAGGTACTCTATTTCTCTTTGCAGTTTATTGACCGCACATTATCAAACTCCCCCCCCCCCCCCCTCCCCCCCCCCCCCCGCTCGCCTGCGGTCCCCCGCCCCCCCCCCCACCCCTCGCCTGCTCCTGTTTTCCGTTTCTCAAAACAAGGTTTCTCTATTTTATGTCATCTTTGACTGTTATTAGGCGCTATGATTAGCGTTTTGTTTTTAGGTCACTATTAATATCATTCCTTCTATTGTGGCAATTATATAGGGCCCATAATGTGCTTTATAGGGCTTCCGGATTATCACTTATCGTTTATCTATATATCCCCTGCATTGCTTTCCTGATTGGAATCGATGCGGCAGTATCATACACGGCTTGCGTTTCAAGCTGAAACGCATGATGACGGCAACAGGAAGTGCGGCTCTTACACCGGATATCCGCCCGGGTATGCCGCGATTAGGTGAGTCTGGCGTGCGTCCCACTGTGGAACGCATGATCAGCCTGCGAGCGGTCTATTCCTTGGCCTGGGTGTGCGTTCCACTGTGGAACGCACCACACTAGCGGCCTAGGCGGTGACCACTCACTAGGGGGAGGGCCCTATTATCACGGACGGCGGGACTTTTAATCCTTATAAATAAGGGGGAGTTTGGATTCTACCCTTGCTGCTCCAGACCCTCATCTTATCAGCCCTGATTTTATGTGAGTACCTATCTTATGGATCTATTGTTTTTGGAACTGTCCGGCTTCAGGCTATTACATTTACCTTTGTTCTATCTGTAGGTTCTGGTGTGTGGATAGCTCTATACCATAAGAGCTTTTTCCAGGGAGATATCCCCATCCTGGGAGCTCTTGGCAGCCACTTCCACCAAGACGTGGGGTCATCACTTTTGATGCCCCTCTGCCGTTCATTCCAGTTTCCACTAACTGTATGTACTCTCCTACGGGGGCTGATTCATTAACTTCATTAACCTTATGAATTTGGCTGAGTCTGGTGACTGTTTTTTCATTCATTTTTTTCATTATTTACGTACTATTGTGACTGTTTATTCAGTAATTACGTACTATCATTAGACGGGGCCCACCGCATCGATTAGTTGGGCCTTCTACACTTGATATATCTACCTCGTATTACCCCCTGAGGATCCCACTCCGTGGGTGAAACGCGTTGGGGTTAATTTTGTATCTTTTGCACATAATATAATCATCTTATATATGTTTCTATGTGTGTATGCTTTGTCCACGTAATTTTTAACCACTAGGTGTACCCGGTACCTCCTGGCAACAGGTCACGAGGGTCGTATACTGTGGACACCTTTTTTGCATTTTTGTATGTATTGATGTGTTTCTGTGTCAGTCAATTTTCCGGGGGGGGCCACTTTTCGGTACCAGCAATCCTCCTTCCTCTACCCCATCAGGGCTTGCTAGGAGTTTGAGGCTAGGCACGAGGACAGGGAGTCCCCACCATCAGGAGACGTCCCTGGGCACAGGATTAGATCAGGGTAGTAGCGGCAGGGATATCTTCCCCACCGCTTACCCACCGTGTCCCAATTATCTTTTGTGGCCCACCCGATTTGACTTTGTTAGAGTTATAGTTTTCTCAATAAATGTAGATATCATATTTTTCAATAGGGTCTATTGCTGGACGTTCTGTTCTTTCACAAAGTGCAAGAATACTAATTTTCGCAAATTGTGGGATGCCCTGCATCCATCCAGATGACTTTCTTACATGGCCCTTTTCTCACTAACTTCTCAACACATAAACAATGGAACAATGACTTGTAAGCAGATTATTGCTCTTCAGTTGTGGAGTGTCCACAATATATACAGTCAGTTATATGACATCAAAACACAAAGTCACTGTAAATAACTCTGCTTTTGTCTTTAACACATAGGAATTATATTAAGGCTATTGGCAGGTCTAGCTGTATAAACACAAAAGCTATATTAGCAACCTAGGACAGGTCTTAGCTGGTCAGCTACAACGCGGATGGCCCAATTTTCGATGGCCCACTTGTACTCCCACATCGTGGCGGCGTGGGCTGTCACCTCTTTCGGCACCATAGAGTTTAGGCCTTCGAAGGTCCCGCTCTTCTTGGGTGGTGGAGTGGGTACTCCGGCTGCCTCCACTGCACCAGCCAGCACGGGGAATGCCTGAGAACCCTTCTTGGGTCTTGGCACGAGTTGCAACACCCGGATCTCCTGTCATCGCCATACACCATTTTGCTCCAGTTTGGTTTTGGCACCACCATCTTGCTTCCACTCTTGCTACCACAAACTGGTGACGGAGGAGGAGCTTTTGGGGAGGAGTCCTCACTTCCTTTGTCTGTACGGGGCTATTCCCTGTGGGGAGGGCTATATTTTCCCTGTCTTTCCCGCTTTTGAGAGGCAACAAGAAGATACGCCATCAAAGGCAAAGATGGCTGATTAACCCTTCGGATGCCGATGCACACTTTACTGAGGCTGTCGCTCTGCAGTAAATGCAATAAAGTCATTTTAAAGTTTTTTTTGATAATTCTGTAGGCTTTGCAGTATGAAGACACACAAATAAATTCTGTTAATGACGCCAAGATTGCAACGGGCGCCTCCCCCTAGGGCCCTCTCTGTAATGCGACCCAGGTAAAGGAATTGCCGAGTGGTATAGTGCAGCCTAAAATGTCCCTTTATGTGTGTCTCGGTGCTCCTACCTGGATACGGCTGGACCCCAGGCTTCGGCTCCAAAGCTATGAATAGGGGGAATAATTGAGGGATTTGAAAGAAAGATTGAGTCCAGACCTTGTATGTAGTTGAACAGCAGCTTTACTTTGGTAAACGTTCATCAGAAACAATCTTCAAGCTTTGTCTTGGTCCCAGCAGGCTTTAGCATTATAACTGGTAGGCAAACTCATCTCAGCTACATCTGTTTCTTTCTGTACACTGTACTGACAGGCTGGCTGTATGACTCTGCTTCTTCTGTATGCTGCACTCCTTTCTTTGTAGTCCGGTCTGTCTCTAGATTAGGCCAGGGAACTTTCCTCCTGACTTCTGAGGCTTTAAGCCTTGGCCTCCATGACCAGCAGAGCTGAGGGTGCTCTGGCTGGCGTGGGCATGTCCAGCAGAGACTTGTCCTTACTCCCTTCCCCTAGCCGGGGGTAAGCTAGACTGACTAGAACTGGTCCCCACCCTTCCTGCAGGAAGTGGGACTCGCCCACTCCTCCACAGAGGGGGTTAGAATGGAATAGTAAGTTCCATTCTATCTACAGTTGCAAGAAAAAGTATGTGAACCCTTTGGAATGATATGGATTTCTGCACAAATTGGTCATAAATTGTGATCTGATCTTCATCTAAGTCACAACAATAGACAATCACAGTCGGCTTAAACTAATAACACACAAAGAGTTAAATGTTACCATGTTTTTATTGACCACACCATGTAACCATTCACAATGCAGGTGGAGAAAGTATGTGAACCCTTGGATTTAATAACTGGTTGAACCTCCTTTGGCAGCAATAACTTCCACCAAACGTTCCCTGTAGTTGCAGATCAGACGGGCACAACGGTCAGGAGTAATTCTTGACCATTCCTCTTTACAGAACTGTTTCAGTTCAGCAATATTCTTGGGATGTCTGGTGTGAATCGCTTTCTTGAGGTCCTGCCACAGCATCTCCATCGGGTTGAGGTTAGGACTCTGACTGGGCCGCTCCAGAAGGCGGATTTTCTTCTCTTTAAGCCATTCTGTGGTTGATTTACTTCTATGCTTTGGGTCATTGTCCTGTTGCAACACCCATCTTCTGTTCTTCTGTTGAGCTTCAGCTGGTGGACAGATGGCCTTAAGTTCTCCTGCAAAATGTCTTGATAAACTTGGGAATTCATTTTTCCTTCGATGATAGGAATCCGTCCAGGCCCTGACACATCAAAGCAGCCCCAAACCATGATGCCTCCACCACCATACTTCACAGTTGGGATGAGGTTTTGAGGTTGGTGTGCTGTGCCTCTTTTTCTCCACACATAGTGTTGTGTGTTTCTTCCAAACAACTCAACTTTGGTTTCATCCGTCCACAGAATATTTGCCAGTACTGCTGTGGAACATCCAGGTGCTCCTGTGCAAACTGTAAACGTGCAGCCATGTTTTTTTGGACAGCAGTGGCTTCCTCTGTGGTATCCTCCCATGAAATCCATTCTTGTTTAGTGTTTTACGTATCGTAGATTCGCTAACAGGGATGTTAGCATATGCCAGAGACTTTTGTAAGTCTTTAGCTGACACTCTAGGATTCTTCTTCCCCTCATTGAGCAGTCTGCGCTGTGCTCTTGCAGTCATCTTTACAGGACGGCCATTCCTAGGGAGAGTAGCAGCAGTGCTGAACTTTCTCCATTTATAGACAATTTGTCTTACCGTGGACTGATGGACAGCAAGGCTTTTGGAGATACTTTTGTAACCCTTTCCAGCTTTATGCGAGTCAACAATTCTTAATCGTAGGTCTTCTGAGAGCTCTTTTGTGCGAGGCATCATTCACATCAGTCAATGCTTCTTGTGAAAAGCAAACCCAGAACTGGTGTATGTGTGTTTTATAGGGCAGGGCAGCTGTAACCAACACCTCCAATCTCATCTCATTGATTGGACTCCAGTTGGCTGACACCTCACTCCAATTAGCTCTTGGAGAGGTCATTAGTTTAGGGGTTCACATACTTTTTCCACCTGCACTGTGAATGTTTACATGGTGTGTTCAATAAAAACATGGTAACATTTAGTTCTTTGTGTGTTATTAGGTTAAGCCGACTGTGATTGTCTATTGTTGTGACTTAGATGAAGATCAGATCACATTTTATGACCAATTTGTGCATAAATTCATATCATTCCAAAGGGTTCACATACTTTTTCTTGCAACTGTAAGTACAGCTCTGCCTTGTTTGCTGCCACCTGCTGGTGAACCAGGCACATTACATGGGAACATAGGCATGCACATTGTAGTGGACCTGATATAAATACACAAGATGACATTATATTAGCCCATTAGAGACAGTAGCGGGGTAAAGAAGTGGTAATGCCACTCTGGGGCGTTACAAATGCGTTCACATCTGTGATGCGCTGCAAATATAGTCAGGGCCAGTATAACGTGGACTGGTCGTTTGTGTGCCGCAATACGGGCCCGGCCGGCACAAGTCCATGTGCTTAGCCCTTAGACTATTGTATTAGTGTAGGTGGGGGAGGGGCGTGGAGTCCGCAGCTCAGGATAGAAAGCTCTGGATAAGTGGAGGTAAATTACGCCTTGCGCTGTGCCAAGTCTTCCCCGATGAGTGTGGGATCGAATGAGGCTAATTTTCCTGTGAATGATTCACTCGTCTCATGGAAAGCTAAACACAATTTGTGTGAGAGCCGCCACATACAACTGATTCAATTACCGTCTGCACTTGTCAGAATAATGCTATAATGCTGCACAACAATAGCTGAGACAAGACAATAGCTCTGCAAACACGACAGCCAATGAGACGAGGCGCACAACCCGAGAATGAAAACAGACAGCATCCACAACTTCCTTCCGAGCGGATTGTCGAGAATACACACGTCCACCTGTTCGACTAAAGGTGGACATATACATATTAGATGTATGTTGGCCGAACCCGATGATTTTGTCAGGGCCACCCAACTACTGACTGTATAGCGAGGAAGCTGAGAGGCACGCTGAACTGATGGGGTGAGCGCCACCGCCACTCCCATGCTGATAGACAGCAGGGCCCCTGTTTGCATGATGAGCTTTGACAGAGGCCAGAATGTCACTATTTGGGAGAAGAGGAGGAGAGGCCCTGAGATAAATGCTAGTTGACTGCCATGTTAGAGTCGAATGGCATTTTCCATATAGTGCTCTCACCTCTCTCCTGCTGGGGGTGAGCATCATTTAGGTCCTGCTGCAGCTGTTACAGCAGCAGGACAGAGAAGCCGGTGAGCAGTGAGGGCACCAGAGCTGCAGCAGTAGCATTCAGAGAAAGAGGGGGCTACCCTTCTACTTATGTGTTCAGGTGTGGCACAGCAGCACCAGAAACAGAATGCATTCCCATGCTTGGGTTGTGCAGGGAGAATAGCCTAAACAGTGCAGATCCCATAGGGGCTGAAGTGAGCCTGAGACCTGCAAGGCTAAAAGTGTCTGCAGCCATAAAGGAGGAAGAGGGGGGTCTCCCTGCAATATGTGTGAACTGGAGGAAGTCTTGAGACCTGTGACCAGAGGATGGCCTCCTGAGGTGTTTGTGGCCCACGGAATATGGGACGAGAACAAGTCTCCCTGCAAACCTGTGCCACTGAATAGAAGATGTAACGTAGGTAAAGCTACTGTAGAAGATGACTGGTGAGCTGATGATGAGCATGTGAGACAAGGGAGTCTTCCTCCATGCCAAAATGCCAGGTTCAAAGCAGATTGTGAAAAAGAGGTGCAGATTGTGAATGCGGAGAGCACATTGTGAAGGAGGGGAGAAGATCATGAAGGAGGGGGAGAAGATCGTGAGTGAGAATAGCAGATCGTGAAGGAGGGAAGCAGATCCTGAAGGAGGGGAGAAGATCGTAAAGGCAAGGAGCAGATTGTGAAAGAGCAGATCATGAAAGAGAGGAGCAGATTGTGAAGGAGAGGAGCAAATTGTGAAGGAGCAGATCATGAAAGAGCGGAGCAGATTGTGAAGAAAGGGAGCAGGTCGTGAAGGAGGGGAGCAGATCGTGAAGGAGGGGAGCAGATCGGGGAGGAGGGTAACTTATCATAAAAGAGGGGAGCAGATCATGTAGGAGAGGAGCAGATCGGGAAGGAGGAGCGCAGCTAGTGAAAGAGGAGCAGATTGTGAGGGAGAGGAGAAGGTTGTGAGGGAGAGGAGCAGATTATGAGGGAGAGGAGAAGATTGTGAGGGAGAGGAGCAGATTGTGAGGGAGAGGAGCAGATTATGAGGGAGAGGAGCAGATTGTGAGGGAGAGGAGCAGATTATGAAGGATAGGAGCAGATTGTGAGGGAGAGGAGCAGATTATGAGGGAGAGGAGAAGATTGTGAGGGAGAGGAGTAGATTATGAGGGAGAGGAGAAGATTGTGAGGGAGAGGATCAGATTGTGAGGGAGAGGAACAGATTGTGAGGGAGAGGAGCAGATTATGAGGGAGAGGAGAAGATTATGAGGGAGAGGAGCAGATTGTGAGGGAGAGGAGCAGATTGTGAGGGAGAGGAGCAGATTATGAGGGAGAGGAGAAGATTGTGAGGGAGAGGAGTAGATTATGAGGGAGAGGAGAAGATTGTGAGGGAGAGGAGCAGATTGTGAGGGAGAGGAGCAGATTGTGAGGGAGAGGAGCAGATTATGAGGGAGAGGAGCAGATTGTGAGGGAGAGGAGCAGATTGTGAGGGAGAGGAGCAGATTGTGAGGGAGAGGAGCAGATTATGAGGGAGAGGAGAAGATTGTGAGGGAGAGGAGCAGATTGTGAGGGAGAGGAGCAGATTATGAGGGAGAGGAGCAGATCATAAAGAAAGGGAGCCGATTATGAAGGAGAGGAGCAATTTGTGAGGGAGAGGAGCAGATTATGAGGGAGAGGAGCAGATTATGAGGGAGAGGAGCAGATTATGAGGGAGAGGAGCAGATTGTGAGGGAGAGGAGGAGATTGTTAGAGAGAGGAGCAGATCGTAAAGAAAGGGAGCAGATTGTGAAGGAGAGGAGCAGACTGTGAAGGAGCAGATCATGAAAGAGAGGAGCAGATTATGAGGGAGAGGAGCAGATTGTGGAGGAGGGGAACTTATTGGGAAAGAGGAGAGCAGATCAAGTAGGAAAGGGGCAGATCAAGGAGGAGAGCAGCTAGTGAAGGAGAGGAGCAAATCGTGAAGGAGAGGAACAGATTGTGAAGGAGGGGAGCAGATTGTGAAGAAGGGGAGCAGATTATGGAGGGAAGAAAATTGGGAAGCAGGGGAATTTATCGTGAAGGAGAGGAGCAGATCATGTAGGAGAGGAGCAGATCATGTAGGAGGGGAGCAGATCATGTAGGAGAGCAGTAGATCATGAAGGAGGGGAGCAGATCATGTAGGAGAGGAGCAGATCATGTAAGAGAGCAGTAGATCATGAAGGAGAGGAGCAGATCATGAAGGAGGGGAGCAGATCATGTAGGAGAGGAGCAGATATTGAAGGAGGAGAGTAGATCATGAAGGAGGGGAGCAGATTGTGGAGAAAATGAGCAGATTGAGAAGGAGGGGAGCAGATTATAGTTCTGTTCTTCTAGAGAAGGGGTCATCAACCATTGGCACTCCAGCTGCTGTCAAACTACAACTCCCAGCATGCAAACATGCTCAGCTGTTCTTCTAACACCCGTAGCAGTGAACTAAGCATTCTGGTTGTAGTTTCAGAACAGCTGGACTGTCAGAGGTTGATGATCCTCCTTCTAGAGGATCTGACCACCTGACAACTCTTCACCTGGATTTTATGCCCTAAATTTCTATGTTAACATAAGATTCCAAAATTCTTCTTCTCAATATTCATGACCAGATCCAAGAAGAAATATCTGGAGAATTATAGAACAGTATCTTCATTTCCCCAGCGATTCTGCACCTGTGAATTTGTGTGGTTGGAGGAAGAGAAGATGCACGGCCGGATAGGTGACGGGGGAGGGGCGTTGACGCTTGGGGTATAGATTTACATCTTAAGAGCTGGACTCCTTGGAGACATCCAGTTCATTCGATAAGTTGTGACTTTCCTGTAGACTGGTGGAGGCTGCGGCGCGATGATGTGATAATACGGTAAAAATAACTCATCGCCGATGAAAGGCGACAGCTGATCCGCCTACCATGTGACCCCCGGCCGCCGGGGACAACGAGAGATCTATAAACCGGTTATTAATTAGAATTTCCTTCATGTCAATGAAAGACAAGTCGGGTTTAACTCTTCAAAACCTGACAAGAAGAGGAGAGTCCAGGCGGCGGCGGCTGTTGTGGGAGCGCCTCCCGCTGCAGGACAGATGGTCATTAGTGAGGACGGCCATTTACTGTCTCCTGTGTTCTGAAGATCAATAAACAGAAGGAAATTGATATGAACACAATCAATCGGCGGCGGCCACTGCTGTAACGCATCCTGTGTGATAATTAAGTGCTCACATATGGACGCCGCAGCTTCTTCTGCCCATTAGAGACACGATTACCTCGCGCCTCATTTTCTGAAGTTCAGAAAAAAAAGAATAGTGCCAGGGGGAGCGAGGCGCTGCCAAGATCTGCAAACAGCAGCAGGGGCCCCTCATCCACCGCTCCGCATGTGAGGGGGATAAATAATCAGGTGTGGCCCTGAGGACGGGGCCCGGCCATGCCAGCTCTGTGCGCCTCCTCGACATTATGCTCATTCCAGCGGCCAGAAAGTCAAATCAGGCGATTTACAGTGAAATATCTGAAAACTGGACCTCAGTAAAGAGACCTAAGGGCGAAGCGGAGATTTATTAAAGTTCTGTGATTTTTCACCATTTTACAGATCTCTCCTTGCTGTCAGTGAATGAAGATGGATAGTGTTAGCATTCTGAGAGTTGGTTACAATGGTATCCAGTCTAGATAATGCACCACCTGGGCATTCCTGCACTGATACATTGTAACAAACTATCAGGTCAGGGGAGAGGTTTGTGCTGCTGATGTGTGAGTAGGGCTAGATTATGCAGAATTTACAGCCTTTGGATGTAAATGTTTCCATTGATTGACAGGTAGCAGAGGTATTTAAAATGGTGAGACATTAAAAGCCAAATATGTCCATTAGAAAGCTGCCTGTACACATAGCTGCACACAGGAGGGGAAACACTCCACCTCTCCCTAGTAATACAAGTATACTGGTGATACTGGTAGTACTGGTAGTGGAAAATCTGGTAATAATGATACTGGTAATGCTAGTTATAATATACTTGTACTGGTGATGTTGGTTATTTTGGTATTTTCAATACAGGTACTGAGGATATTGGCAGGACTGGTAATGTTGGCAGTACTGGCAATAGTGGTACTTGTATTGGAGAAACAAAAACGACCCCAGGTGTCCCAAGGGAAAGGGAAGGACAGTGCCCACCTAATGTGACCACAGAGGGCACCCGTGGTAAATAACTCGGTACAAGCTCCCGAGTACAATAGCAGAAAAACAAGAAGATGGAGCTCATAGTACCAAAATGAAAGTATATTTTCTTGAAACATGATTAAAAATACATAAATGAAAAGGCTAATAAATGTCGAAGGCACGCCGAAACGCGCGTTGGGGTAGCGCCATCCTGGATTGTTCCACACATGGTCCTCTTTAGGTGAGCTTCGGCCCCTGCTTTTACCTCCACGGTATTCGGACTTTGGTGTCCCATTACACCTGGTCATTATTTTTGGTTTGTTGCCTACTTTTTATTTCTGTATTTTGCTAAACACACCATGTTTTACTGCCGTGTGGGGTTCTTTGCTGACCATGGACTCACCTATGTACCTGAATCTACACTTGGTTCATAGGCTGGTCACTGCACCGAGTATTTCTCTATGATCTATATGCAATGATGTACTACTGACCTGTGTGTTCTAACAGGGTGGCGCTCTATTCCTTTTTTTCTCTGCTCTTATTTACTTTGTTTACGGCATCACATTTATTAGCCTCTTCATTTATGTATTTTTTAATCATGTTTCAATAAAATATACTTTTATTTTGGTACTATGAGCTAATACTTGTATTGTACTGTATTTGTACCAACTAATGTTAGTAATACTAATATCTGTACTGGGAATGTTGGTAGTACTAATACTAGTAATACTAGTGAGCTCCCTCTAGTGGTGGCTGTGTAATCTGTATGTAGTGAGCTCCCTCTAGTGGTGGCTGTATAATCTGTATGCAGTGAGCTCCCTCTAGTGGTGGCTGTATAATCTGTATGTAGTGAGCTCCCCCTAGTGGTGGCTGTATAATCTGTATGTAGTGAGCTCCCTCTAGTGGTGGCTGTATAATCTGTATGTAGTGAGCTCCCTCTAGTGGTGGCTGTATAATCTGTATGTAGTGAGCTCCCTCTAGTGGTGGCTGTATAATCTGTATGTAGTGAGCTCCCTCTAGTGGTGGCTGTATAATCTGTATGTAATGAGCTCCCTCTAGTGGTGGCTGTATAATCTGTATGTAGTGAGCTGCCTCTAGTGGTGGCTGTATAATCGGTATGTGGTGAGCTCCCTCTACTGGTGACTGTATAATCTGTATGTAGTGAGCTCCCTCTAGTGGTGGCTGTATAATCAGGTGATTTTCCTATTTCATGACGTAAAGTCATGATTTTATTAAAGACACGGAGGCGAGTATTGCTATTCTCCTTCTTTACTCTGACCAATAGCAGCAAAGATAAAACATAAATATTGAACATTTGAACAGCCCCTCCCCATAGTCCCAGTATAACAGGCCACTCCGCCTGCAAATCCTCCTCTTTCTTTGTAACTCAAGTCCGAACATCCAACAGAACCGGAAAACCAAAAGTCCCAGAACATCATGGAACAACAACCGCCTTCCATCCGGAAACGAAAACGGGAAGAGCCGGAAACAGCGCCGAAGGATGCTCCTCGTCCTGTCCACATCAACCTAACGGCCGGAACCAAACTGCCGACGACGTAGACCAACAGACACCGCACACCAGGCCGGTCTCAACCTGAAAAGGTGAAAAAACAGAAAATGACAGTAACAAAATAGGGACATGGTATCCAAAATCAACTGGTTGCGATAAACCTACTCAGGAAAAAACTCATAGAGTTAAGATCAACATGCGTATGACAACAAATCAATACCATCTGCAGAATAAACATCATTCATAATAATAAACATACACATAGGGAGGGAAAACATAGGGTGGGCAATACTCGCCTCCGTGTCTTTAATAAAATCATGACTTTACGTCATGAAATAGGAAAATCACCTGATTTTATTACAAGACCCGGAGGCTCATATTGCAAGTTCAAAGTTAAGATAAATTCTCAATGATTGATGAGAAAACGTGAGGACCTGGCCGAAAGTAAAATTCTCTGAACGTGGACACTCTGGACCAGTCCGCCAACTTCAAAATGTCCTCCAACCTGGCGCCAGACACCGCCAAAGAGGTAGCGGATGCCCCCCTAGCAGAATGCGCCGAAAAGATGGAAGTGTCCACGCCCGCCAATTCCATGATCCACTTCATCCACCTAGCCAGCGTGGGAGTGGTCACCGGGGCAAAAGGACGAATGGTAGAGAGGAAAAGATGAGAAAACTCCCGTGATCGATGAAGGGAAGTGCGAGCTTCATACTCCTTGAGGCATTCCACCGGACAGAGAGAAGGCGAGGCCGGGAAAGCCGGATAAGCAACTGAGCGTATGTGAGACTTGGTTCTCCTAGAGATGTCAAAGGAGACCCCCTCCGGAGTATACGAGCGGGCATCATAATCCAAAGCCCGGACGTCAGACACCCGCTTGCAGGAGATTAGACAGAAAAGAGTGACGAGCTTTGCCGACAGTTGCCGTAAGGACAGGTCCGAATTCTGAGGCCAAGAAGATAGAAAAGAAAGAACACAAGACACGTCCCAAGTCGCCGAAAATCTAGGCCTAGGAGGCCGAGACATCCGAGAGCCACGCAATAGACGGCATACCAAAGGATGTTGCCCTGCAGGAGTACCGTCAAACCCCTGGAGGGACGCAGAAATGGCCGACCTGAAAAGGCTGATCGTGCGATAGGCCTTGCCCTGATCGAAAAGAGAAGATAGGAAGTGCAAGATCTCCGTCACAGGCGCCGAAACGGGATCCAAGTCCCTAGCCACGCACCAGCGATCCCAAGATCCCCAGGCAGATCTGTAAGATCTTCTGGTTCCTGGGGCCCAAGCGTTCTCCAAAAGGACTCTAGCCGTTCCCGAAACTCCCGGGACCTCCCAGGGTCCCCTGAAATTCGACACGCCAACAGGCGCAGAGATTCGTCCAGGAGAAGAGGATGTAGCTGGTGATTCGGACCTCGGAGGAGAGTCTGAGATGTCGGGAGCAGGCACGGGGTCTCTATCATCAGCTCCAGAAGGTGAGGAAACCACGACTGGGAAGTCCAAAAAGGGACCAGCAGAACCAGATCCGCTGAATGACGGCGTACTTGAATCAGGGTCCTGGGAATCAGCTGGAAGGGGGGGAATGCGTAAAGCAGGCCCCGTGACCAATCCTGTAGGAACGCGTCCACAGCTTCGGCCTCCGGGTCCGGGCGCCAACTGTAGAAACGTGGCAGCTGCGTGTTCAGGCGGGAGGCAAACAGGTCGATATAGCAAGGCCCCCAAAGAGACGTTAAGGAACGGAACACCGCTGGATCTAACTGCCAGTCGCTGGAGTCGGAGAGATATCGAGAGCTCCAATCCGCCCGAATGTTCTGGACGCCCCTGAAGATATTCCGCCAAGACAATCAACTCCTTGTCTAGACAGTAGTCCCAGAAATCCTTCGCCAACCGAGATAGGATGGTGGAACGTGTACCGCCCATGCCATTGATGTAACGCACTGCCGACACGTTGTCCATGCGAAGTTGAATGCAGGCCTTGGCCGTGTCCCTCGTGAAACTCTTGATTGCGAACGAACCTGCCAACAGTTCCAGCGCATTGATATGGAATCCCGCTTCGTCCGCTGACCAGCCGCCTCCGGTTGAGATCCCCTCGCAGTGAGCTCCCCAGCCCGACAGGCTGGCATCCGAATCCACCACGAAATCCGGACGATGACCGAAAATAGCCTTGCCGTTCCAAGCCTGTAAATTGAGGATCCACCAGGATAGCTCCTCCTTGGTTTCCTCGTCCAGGGAAATCCAATCCGCATAGGAAGCCCCCTTCCGGAGGTGGAAAATCTTCAGTCGCTGGAGGGCCCGGTAATGTAGTGGGGCTGGGAAGACCGCCTGGATAGAAGATGCTAGAAGGCCTATGATCCTGGCTAGTTGACGCAACGGGATCTGGGAGGACGACTTGACTCTGCACAACTCCTTCCGAATGGACCGAACCTTGGTCGGTGGTAGGCTGAGAGTCCCCGCCATGGAATCCACCAGAAACCCCAGGAACTCCATCTCGCGAGCTGGGGTGAGACAGGACTTCTCCTGATTGAGAAGGAAACCCAAATCCAACAGGAGATCCATTGTCCAGCGAAGGTGATTTAGTAACACCGCATGATCCTGTGCCATGATCAGGATGTCGTCCAGATAGACGATGAGGCGAACTCCCCGACTGCGTAGCCAGGCCATAGCAGGGTGCATCAGCTTGGTGAAGCACCACGGAGCAGAAGAGAGGCCGAAAGGTAAGCATGTAAACCGCCAAATTCTGTCCTTCCAAAGGAAACATAGAAGGTTCCTGGACGCGTCCTCGACAGGGACGGTAAGATAAGCGTCCTTCAGGTCCAACTTGACCATCCAATCGCCCATTTGAAGTAGGTCCCGAAGGAGATGGATGCCCTCCATCTTGAAATGGCGGTACCTGACGAACGCGTTGAGAGCGCGCAAATTGATGACGGGCCGTAGCTGGCCCCCTTTTTTCGCCACCAAGAAAATGTTGCTGATTATCGCACCAGGGGATGCCGGAGCCGGCTCTATGGCCCCTTTGCGGAAGAGATCTGATAGCTCTGAGTCCACAAGCCTGCGGTTCTCTACCGACAGCACTGCCGGGTGTGGGGCCGGAATGGATAGGTGGGAAGACGTCATCTCTATGTGGAAACCCCTGACCGTGGAGAGAATCCATCGGTCCGAGGTGATACGTGACCAAGCTCGGGAAAAGAGCCGGAGTCTGCCCCCTACACAAACAGTTAAAGAATTGAAATGAGGCATTGGTCTTACCATAAGGTCGTCTGGAACCAGAGTTTCCTCTGTATCCTCTAGGTCTCCAGGATCCTCCCCGGGAAGGGAAAAAGGAAGATGTCTCTCGCCTCTGCTCCTGGAACGCAGGTCTCTGGGAGAAGGAGCCTCTGCCCGTAGTACGGGACTGAAAATGGGCACGGCCGGACAGACGGCCCCTGAAACTGCCGGCCCTGGTAGAGACCCTACCGTGAAACACCCGTTTCATTGAATTCTGGGCTTTATCGAGTGCTGTAAAAGCACCGACAAACCGTCCTAAGTCCTTAATAAAGGACTCGCCAAACAGCAGGCCCTGGGCCTCCTTACCGGCTTCGGTAAGCGCCAAGTTGGATAGCATAGGCTCAATCTTGAAAAGTATGGCCTTGCGCCGTTCAATGGCCAGGGACGTGTTAACGTTTCCTGCCACGCAAATCGCGCGCTGCACCCACTCGCGCAGCTCTAGAGGGTCTACTTGCTTACCCTCGGCCTTGGCAGCCTCGGCCAGGTCAAAAATCTTTGCCAGGGGGCCAAATACGTCCAGGAGCTTGTCCTGACAGGCACGCAGGGCTGACTCCAGACCCTTCCTCGGATTCCACCCAGATTTGGTGAGGAATTGGGTCACTTTGGGGTCCACCGCTGGAGTCTCGCAAACCCTGTTGGGAATTTTGGGTCTGGGGCATTCAGCCCTAAGCTTGTTGCGCGCCTCTTTGGAGAGGGGGCAACGCACGCGGGCCTCCAAATATTTGGAGACATGCTCCAACGGCAACCACTCCGCTGACCGAGGGTGGTGTAGGGAATCCGGGTCAAAGAGAGGTTCCCCTGATGGGTCCGTCAAGGACACATCTGCTGCCGAAACCATGGAGCTGCACCCGGGTAAGGGGTTAGAATCTATGACCCCGGAAGGGTCGTCCTCTGCCTCCTCAAAGGCGTCATCTATGGCCTCCTCATCAGAACCGACTTCAGAGCCGGAAGCTGTATCCTGCTGTGCTCTAGCACTTTTCCAACTGCGCGTATGTTCTGCCTGACGCGTACAGGCTCTCTTGCGCGAACCCAGCGCGCCAACATTGGTGGAGACAACGTCACCAGTCAAGCGTGTTCTGGAGGCAAGCCCTGGCCCGGTTGGTTTAGAAACCGTAGCGGGCTGTGGGGCGGTAGAGGCGGCTGGATGGGAGGCAAGGGCCTGGGCAATAGACTGGGATATGACCGAAGTCATTGATCCCATAGCCGCAGCAATCGCATTGGATAAGGTATTTTGAAAAACCAGGGAAGGATCCGCAGAGGGCGTCCCTGTATCACACTCATCCCCAGAAGGGGTTAAATCAGCCTGAGGCATATCCTCTTCCATAGGGCCCTGCCCACTGAGATCTGTATTGGGCATAATCACACAGCCCGCCTCTAAATCTGTAGTGAAGGGGTTAATCTGAAAACTAACCCTACCCTAAGTACTCCGCTGGTGAGGATTTTCCCCAGCCAGGGAGAGGAACTAGAGTGGGGGAGAAAAACCTGATAGAAAAAACAGGAGCCGGTAAGTAGGAAGGCCGCCGAGCACAGGAGCCGGAGAGCAGATGCAGGGCAGTGTGCGCCGAGACTCCGGAGCGCCGCACTGAAACCGGAAGTGGAAGCGCCCGAGATCTCGCGAGATCTCGGGCGGAGCGAAGCGCGGCAAGCAGGAGCGCCGGCGGCAAGATCAGAGGTGAGCTGCGGCGCGAAAGAGTAGCGGATGGGGGAGAGAAACCGAGGGGGAGTGTGCTGTGTGAAACGGCAAGCAGGAGAGAGAGAAAAAACTCAGTCAGATGTCAAAAAGTAAAAACCCCCGATAGGGGAAGGTACAGACAGAAGGGGATGAGAACCCCAAAGGGGATAATCGGACGCACAGGGGTACTCCTGAATAACAGGGTCACCAGAGCTGTGCCAAGGAAATACACAGCATCAGACAATGGGAGATCCCATAAAACAACCTGCAAACAATAGAATATCCCACAAAACCAAAAAAGGGGAAAAAAACCAATAAGATAACCGTAATAGTAATCAGACAAATATCACAGGTACTTATCTCTGCGGTCAGCAGCAAAGAAAGAGGGGGATTTGCAGGCGGAGTGGCCTGTTATACTGGGACTATGGGGAGGGGCTGTTCAAATGTTCAATATTTATGTTTTATCTTTGCTGCTATTGGTCAGAGTAAAGAAGGAGAATAGCAATATGAGCCTCCGGGTCTTGTAATAAAATCTGTATGTAGTGAGCTCCCTCTAGTGGTGTCTATATAATCTCTATGTAGTGAGCTCCCTCTAGTGGTGGCTTTATAATCTGTATGTAGTGAGCTCCCTCTAGTGGTGGCTGTATAATCTGTATATAGTGAGCTCCCTCTAGTGGTAGCTGTATAATCTGTATGTAGTAAACTCCCTCTAGTGGTGGCTGTATAATCTGTATGTAGTGAGCTCCCTCTAGTGGTGACTGTATAATCTGTATGTAGTGAGCTCCCTCTAGTGGTGGCTGTATAATCTGTATGTAGTGAACTCCCTCTAGTGGTGGCTGTATAATCTGTATGTAGTGAGCTCCCTCTAGTGGTGGCTTTATAATCTGTATGTAGTGAGCTCCCTCTAGTGGTGGCTGTATAATCTGTATGTAGTGAGCTCCCTCTAGTGGTGGCTGTATAATCTGTATATAGTGAGCTCGCTCTAGTGGTGGCTGTATAATCTGTATGTAGTAAACTCCCTCTAGTGGTGGCTGTATAATCTGTATGTAGTAAACTCCCTCTAGTGGTGGCTGTATAATCTGTATGTAGTGAGCTCCCTCTAGTAGTGGCTGTATAATCTGTATGTAGTGAGCTCCCTCTAGTGGTGACTGTATAATCTGTATGTAGTGAGCTACCCCTAGTGGTGGCTGTATAATCTGTATGTAGTGAGCTCCCTCTAGTGGTGGCTGTATAATTTGTATGTAGTGAGCTCCCTCTAGTAGTGGCTGTATAGTCTGTATGTAGTGAGCTCCCCCTAGTGGTGGCTGTATAATCTGTATGTAGTGAGCTCCCCCTAGTGGTGACTGTATAATCTGTATGTAGTGAGCTCCCTCTAGTGGTGGCTGTATAATCTGTATGTAGTGAGCTCCCTCTAGTGGTGACTGTATAATCTGTATGTAGTGAGCTACCCCTAGTGGTGGCTGTATAATCTGTATGTAGTGAGCTCCCTCTAGTGGTGGCTGTATAATCTGTATGTAGTGAGCTCCCTCTAGTGGTGACTGTATAATCTGTATGTAGTGAGCTACCCCTAGTGGTGGCTGTATAATCTGTATGTAGTGAGCTCCCTCTAGTAGTGGCTGTATAATCTGTATGTAGTGAGCTCCCTCTAGTGGTGACTGTATAATCTGTATGTAGTGAGCTACCCCTAGTGGTGGCTGTATAATCTGTATGTAGTGAGCTCCCTCTAGTGGTGACTGTATAATCTGTATGTGGTGAGCTCCCTCTAGTGGTGGCTGTATAATCTGTATGTAGTGAGCTCCCTCTAGTGGTGGCTGTATAATTTGTATGTAGTGAGCTCCCTCTAGTGGTGGCTGTATAATCTGTATGTAGTGAGCTCCCTCTAGTGGTGGCTGTATAATCTGTATGTAGTGAGCTCCCTCTAGTGGTGACTGTATAATCTGTATGTAGTGAGCTCCCCCTAGTGGTGACTGTATAATCTGTATGTGGTGAGCTCCCTCTAGTGGTGGCTGTATAATCTGTATATAGTGAGCTCCCTCTAGTGGTGGCTGTATAATCTGTATGTAGTGAGCTCCCTCTAGTGGTGGCTGTATAATCTGTATGCAGTGAGCGCCCTCTAGTGGTGACTGTATGATCTGTATGTAGTGAGCTCCCTCTAGTGGTGACTGTATAATCTGTATGCAGTGAGCTCCCTCTAGTGGTGACTGTATTATTGGGGATGCAACAGCATGTACCATATACAGTATTGTGTATTATTATTACTTGACCAGTAGATGGCGCTGTACATTAAGGTTACCAGTTGTGTATATCTGTAAAACTTGTTTGTTCTCTTTCTCTCTTTATACCAAGATGGCTGCTGTTACAATTTGCTGAAATGTCTTGTATGTTTGGAACCAGCTCAAGACAGTAGAAAAAGGAAAAGTGTGAGGAAACAAGAGCTGCATCCAATTCACTAAAAGATTGAAGTTTACAATAGCGAAGCTCAACAATACCAACTCCCGGCTATGGAAGCTTCAGCTTGAAATGTTGTTATCCAAAGATGACTTGTGGCCGGTACTAGATACACACAGAGACAGTGACAACCCGGAAGAACAGGCGAGCAAAAGCAGCCATGAGCCTGTGGAGGACGATCAACTCCTTCATATAAGGAAAGAAAACAGAGGTAACGGTACAGAAACTGCTGAACGTGCAAACTGAGAGAGTAAACTATATCGGCTGCGCAAACTGTATATAAGATGAGGCTGGAAAAAGGGCAGGAAATGGGTGACCATGTAAAGGCTATGCTAGAGATTGTGCACCGGCCGGGTGCAACAGGTGAAGACATGAAAGACAATCACGTAGCAGCATTACTGTATCCAGAATCAGACACTGCCCTTCTAAATGCTCTAGAAACTAGAGCGGAAACTGAACTGACGCCAGAATATGTAAAGGGAAAACGAATTGATGAATACACAGAAGAAAGGAAAACGGTGAAGAGAAGGAGAGACCAAGAGACCGGGGCAGCTCTGAAGGTGCAGAAGACAAAGAGACCGGGGGATGTTTTCACTGCACAAAGGCCGGTCACCTGAGAAAGAACCGCTCAATCGGGAGCGACCCACAAGAGAAAGAGCTAAATGAAAGGAAGTGAAAGTGCATCACGGAGGGGTGACTCAGAGGGATGGTGCATTGATGCAGGGGCAACGAGTCACATGACCAGCGACGAGACGTTCGTCACAGAAATAGATTTTGGTGTAAAAGACAAAGTCTTCCTAGCAAATGGGAAAAGTATTACAGCGGAAGGTAATGGTCAGGGGTTTCTGAACTGCAGAACGCCATCAGGGGGCGAGCAGAGCATCCTGGTAAAGTAGGTTCCGTATGTCCCAAGCCCAGAAGGAAGCCTCCTATCCGGTAAAACCCTGGCGAGCAATGGACTCACTGAATGGATGCACAATTCAAAGTGGAAAGCAAATTCTAGCAAGAGGAAAGTGAAACGAACATCTGTACAAACTCCGGTGATCGTGCAATGGAACTTGTGCCAGAATATAAGAAAATAGAAAAATATAGAAAGTAAAAAAAAGTGATAAGAAAAATATAAAAACATATAGAATATAAATAAATAAGTTGGTGATGAGTCTTGAAAAATCCATTTTTTTCTCACTGCTGATCTAAAGATTAGTAACAGCTGATGTGTCCTTGTAGTTTTTACTTTTGTTAACTTGTATCAATTTATTTGTAAAGTGCAATATTGTTGCTGAGCTCAGTAATTATGTCAATACCGTGTATTGATGTTTGCTACTAAGTAGCTGGATTACCGTACTGGTGTTGGTGCTGGGAGCAGTTGCAGCTTTCGCCGGCCGGATCTCCCCCTTCAGTCCGCGGTGTGGTCATGCTTTCCTGAAGATGGCGTCCCACGTGTTGATGCGCTTCACCGCTGTGCTCAGCCGGATGTTCGCCCGCTTATTTCCGCAGTCAGCGATATTCCCTCTTATTTCTGGGTGATGTTTTTTATCCTGATATATTACAAATAGCAGTTTCTTTAGATTGCATTCATATAATCCCCAAACGCATTTCGGAGCTTACACGCTCCTTCGTCAGTGGTACATGAATGCAGTCGGGGCTGGAGGTCTTTAAATACTGGTTCCATCAGGTGGGAATCCTCGAGGTTACCAGGAAAATCTGGGATGGATCAGTCGTTATTTTCCATCGTACGTCTTATAGAGACATCGTGTGGATTATACATAAATTGTATCTAAAAATTGAACAATATATGATGGGTTTAATGTTGTATATAGGGTGACACATATGTAGTGTAAGGTCATGGATGTGATATGCCGTGTCTTCATGTGAAATCGCTATTTGCGGTTTTGATGCGTTATTTTGTTTGTATTTATCAATTAGGGATTTTTTTCATCTTTCCCACTCCTAGACATGTAAAGATTGTTAGATAAATGTTGTATCTTTTACCTTATTTGGCAAACTATATGTGTCATCTGCAGATTTTAATCTATTTGGGATTAGATTCGATTTTTATTTTTCATTTCTTTTATTCTTTTTCAGGTGTGAAATTGCAGATAAATTTGGGGGTTGTGGCAATTTCACACCTGAAAAAGAATAAAAGAAATAAAAATAAAAAATCTACTCTGAAAATTATCAAATACAAAAAAAATAGAGCGGGCGAACATCCAGCCTGGGTGAGATTCCAACAACCCCTGAACACAGCGGTGAAGCGCATCAACACGTGGGACGCCATCTTCAGGAAAGCATGACCACGCGCGGACTGAAGGGAGAGATACGGCCGGCGAAGCTGCAACTGCTCCCAGCACCAACACCAGTACTGTAATCTCGCTACTTAGTAATTATTTCAATACCGTGTATTGATGTTTGCTACTGAGCTCAGCAACAATATTGCACTTTACAAATGAATTGATTCAAGTTAAAAGTAAAAACTAAAAGGACACATCACCTATTACTATCAGCGTCTCCCACTCCCGCTCGACCTCCTCGTCCCATGCCCTCTCTGTTGGTGTCCCGCAAGGCTCTGTCCTAGGACCCCTGCTCTTCTGTATCTACACCCTCGGCCTGGGACATCTCATAGAGTCCCATGGCTTTCAGTATCAGTCTTATGCTGACGACACACATCTACCTCTCTGGTCCAGACATCACCACCCTACTATCCAGAATCCCACAATGTCTATCTTCTATATCATCCTTCGCCTCTCGCTTTCTAAAACTTAACATGGATAAAACAGAATTCATCATCTTTCCCCCATCTTGTTCAACCCCCCCAACAGACCTATCTATCATGATCAATGGCCGGACACTATTCCCGGTCAACCAAGTCCGCTGCCTTGTAGTGACCGTGGATTCTGCCCTCTCCTTCCGACTGCACATCCAAGCCCTTTCCACCACCTGCCGCCTCCAACTCAAAAACATCTTTCGCATCCGCGCTTTTATTAACTTTTAATCTGCGAAAATGCTTGTACATGCCCTCATTATCTCCCGCCTAGACTACTGCAACACTCTCCTCTGTGGCCTTCCATCTAGCACTCTCGCACCCCTCCAATCTATCCTCAACTCTGCTGCCCGACTAATCCACCTCTCACCCCATTACTCTTCAGCCTCCCCTCTGCCAATCCCTTCACTGGCTCCCCATTGCCCAGCGATTTCACTTCAAAGTACTAACAAACACATACAAGGCCGTCCATAACCTGCCCCCTCCCTACATCTCTGAGCTACTTTCCCGATACATCCCCACACGCACTCTCCGATCCTCACGAGACCTCCTCCTCTCCTCTTATCGCCTCTTCCCACAATCGCCTCAAAGATTTCTCCCGCACATCCCCCATACTCTGGAACTCGCTGCCCCAACATATCAGACTCTCACCTACAGTGGAATCCTTCAAAAGAAACCTGAAAACCCACCTCTTCAGACGAGCCTACAACCAGTGACCCTGCTGCCTCTATACCGCCATGACCCGCTTCACCCGCACCTACTGTGTCCTTCTCCCATACCATGTAGATTGTAAGCCTCGCGGGCAGGGCCCTCTCTCCATCTGCACCAGTCTGTAACTCGTCTTGTTCATGATTAGTGCAATTGTTTGTATTATGTATGTGCACCGCTTATCATATGTAATAATAATAATATCATATTTATATCAGCACTAAGAAAAAATGTATTCTTTAAGACTCATCACTAGTGTTGAGCGCGAATATTCAAATTGCGAAATTTTTTCTCGAATATCGTAACTTCGAGATTTCGCGAATATTTAGAATATAGTTCTTTATATTCGCGAAATCGAATATTCATTTTTTTTTTTTTTTTTTTTTAAATTGTTATATTTTTTACTTTCCCACTTCCCTAAAGTTGTTCTTACCTGTCCTTTGGATTCCTGGCTTCCTGGCTGCTCCAGTCAGTGCCCGTTGCCGCTTCTGCCGACTTCCGTGCTCATGGAGCGTCCCCATCACCATGGGAACGTCTCCATATACTAGAATGTACTGTTGGATTTGAGAATTACGTTGAAATCGCAATTCGATTAATTCAAGTTATAATAATCGAATTGCGATTTCAACTTTTACGTATATTCTTAATATTGCTCTAACTTCGTCTTTTAGAATATTCGTAATATACACATATTAGCCTAGCCATAGTCAATTAGTCATAGGAATGTTGCCTAAGAAAAAAAATCGCAATACGCGATTAATTAACTCGCATATTATTCGCGATAATTGGAATAATTACGAATATTCGATTTCGACGAATATAACACGAATATTCAATCGAATATTCGCGAAATATCGCAAAATCGAATATGGCACCTCCCGCTCATCACTACTCATCACTAGTGATGAGCGAACTTCTGTTTTAAGTTCGGCGTCTAAAGTCCGGCTTCCGGTTAGCGGAGAATCCCGATATGGTTCCCGATATGGATTCCGACTTCCGTTGTGGTCCGTGGTAGCGGAATCAATAATCGGCCATAGTCGGAATCCATATCGGGAACCATATCGGGATTCTCCGCTAACCGGAAGCCGAACTTTAGACGCCGAACTTAAAACAGAAGTTCGCTCATCACTACTCATCACCAAAGTATTTATTTATATTTTATATATTTTTATATTTTTCTCATCACTTTTTTTACTTTCTATATTTTTCAGTTTTTTATATTCTGGCACAAGTTCCATTGCACAATTGCTGGTGAAGACATTTTCTTTCAAGCTTATGTATCAATTATGAAAATACTGAACTAATTGACAATATAAAGAGTAACTGATCGATTTTTTTTTCCTCTTCAGGACACAGGGCGTACCTGTGCGCCGCGCGGCGGGCGGTGATCGGAAGCCGGTGAGCAGGCACCTCGGCTAAATGTGCGGGGGGGGGGTCCTGTGACCCCCCCCCATGTCGGCGATCGCTGCAAACCGCAGGTCAAATCAGACCTGCGGTTTGCGACTTTTACCTATTGCGGTGGCAGCCTGTGGCTGTAGGTGGGGCCCGATAGCATAGAAGGCAGCGCGATGCCTTCCTTAGGCATCTGCGCTGCCTTCCGGTGACAAGCCTGTGAGATCCAGCCCCCTGGATCTCACAGGCCGGAAGCTGTATGAGTAATACTCACTGTATTACTCATACAGCCAATGCATTTCAATACAGAAGTATTGGAATGCATTGTAAAGGATTAGACCCCCAAAAGTGAAAATAAAGTGAAATAAAAAGTTTTCCCCCCCAAAAATTAAAAGTTTCAAGTAAAAATAAACAAAAACATCATTTTCCCCAAATAAAGTAAAAAAAAATTGGTAAAAGATAGGGAGAAAAAAAAGTCTACATATTAGGTATACTAATCGCCCAAAAAATAAAAAAATTATGGCTCAGAATATGGAGACACTAAAACATCATTTTTTTGTTTTAAAAAAGCTGTCATTGTGTAAAACTTACATAAATAAAAAAAAAGTATACATATTCGGTATCGCCGCGTCCGTATTGACCGGCTCTATAAAAATATCACATGACCTAACCCCTCAGATGAACACCGTAAAAAATAAAAACTGTGCTAAATAAACCATTTTTTTGTCACCTTACATCACAAAAAGTACAACAGCAAGCGATCAAAAAGGCGTTTGCCGACCAAAATAGTACCAATCTAACCGTCACCTCATCCCGCAAATAATGAGCCCCCACCTGAAAATATTGCCTTGCCACACACTCAGCAAGTGCACGTGTTTCATCAAAGCACAGGCCACCCGAACCTCCTTTCCACAGACTAGTCAGAGAAAAAACACTAAACCCACGGAACCGATACACAGCGATGTGTGCGGACCGATGAAAACCACCACAGATATTTACTGACTTTCATCGAGGATTATTCCAGGTACACAATAACGTATCTAATGTAGCACAAAAGTGAGACACTA
The DNA here is from genome assembly GCF_014858855.1 of Bufo gargarizans. Classification (NCBI taxonomy): domain Eukaryota; kingdom Metazoa; phylum Chordata; class Amphibia; order Anura; family Bufonidae; genus Bufo; species Bufo gargarizans. Next base: position 329,382 of record NW_025334073.1, on the reverse strand, counting down.
CAAAAACTTCAAGAGTTTGTAGCTATGACGAGCAACAAGTTGCGAAGGAAACCTGGAATAATACGCAATGGAGGGGAATATATGAGTACAGAGATGGAATGATACCTAAAGAAGCAAGGTATTATACACCAAACAACGGTACCATACACTCCTGAGCAAAACGGCGTAGCAGAAAGAAAGAATCGCACTCTTGTAGAGGTGACCAGATGTAGGATTTCAGACGCTGCATTACCTAACAGATACTGGAGAGAAGCGATAATGACTGCAAGATTACTACAAAACAGGCTCCCATCAAAAGCTATTGCAAGTACACCATATAAAAAAGTGGAATGGGTCAGAACCTAACGTAGGGCCCATCAAGGTGTTTGGCTGTAAAGCACATGCCACCCTTCCAAGTGAGAAATGCTCCAAGTTGGAGAGCAAAGCCTTAGAAGGCATTCTGGTGGACTACAGTGAGCAGAGTAAGGGACATAGAATCCTTTGTCCAAAGACCAACAAGGTCACAGTAAGCCGCAGTGTTTAAGCGAAGCACCAGCTCATACAATTCTTGAAAAATGTGGAGAGGATTTGCACGCTGAATCAGCAAGAAACACTGACCCATGTGAAGCAGGACAAGAGCCAGAACAAGAAGCGGAACTTACAATCAACGAGCCAGTAGAAACCACTGAACAACAAGAAATCAGAAGATCCTCTCGGATGACAAAAGGGACACCACCCTGCAGGTTATCATACGCTGCTAAGACACATCAAACATAGGAGACAACATTCATTACCCAGTGTTTTACCATTTAGTATGTACGGGTGACTTGCATTATTCCTTCCCATGTGCATAACTTTGCATTTGTCAGTGTTAAACCTCATCTGCCACTTATCTGCCCAAGCCTCCAATCTATCCAGATCCCTCTGTAGTAGTATACTGTCCTCTGTAGTATATATATATACAGTATACTGTCCTCTGTAGTATATACAGTATTCTGTCCTCTGTAGTATATATACAGTATACTGTCCTCTTCAGTGTAAATTACTTTACACAGTTTAGTGTCATCTGCAAAAATTGATACTTTACTATGCAAGCCTTCTACAAGATCATTATCAAATATATTGAAGAGAATAGGGCCCAATACTGACCCCTGAGGTACTCCACTAGTGACAGTGACCCAATCTGAGTGTGTACCGTTAATACCCACCCTCTGTTTTCTATCCCTCAGCCAGTTACTTACCCACATACAGACGTTTTCTCCCAGTCCGAGCATTCTCATTTTAAATACTAACCTTTTATGTGGTACAGTGTCACATGGATGACATCCATTGATTCGCCGCAGTCAAGTCTAGAACTTACCTCCTCATAGAAACTGATTAAATTAGTTTGACATGACCGATCCCTCATGAAGCCATGCTGATATGGCGTTAGTTGCTTATTTTCGTTGAGATGCTCTAAGATAGCATCTCTCAGAAAACCTTCAAACAGTTTACCCACAACAGATGTTAAACTTACCGGCCTATAGTTTCCAGGGTCTGTTTTTGGACCCTTTTTGAATATTGGCACCACATTTGCCATGCGCCAATCCTGTGGGACATTCCCTGTCAGTATAGAGTCCGCAAATATCAGAAATAAGGGTCTGGCTATGACATTACTTAATTCCCTTAGGATACGGGGGTGTATGCCATCTGGTCCTGGCGATTTGTCTATTTTAATTTTTTTAAGTCGCTGCTGTACTTCTTCCTGGGTCAAACAGGACACTTTTAATGGGGAATTTATTTTTACATTCTGCATTTCATCAGACAGTTTATTTTCCTCAGTGAATACATTGGAGAAAAAAATATTTAACAGCTTTGCTTTCTCCTCATCGCTCTCTGCGACTGTCATGGTCTTACCTTCTTACTGTTCTCCTTCGTTTGACATGTGCTGGCGGCCATCTTGGTTTCTGGGTTTCTTGTAGCCTCCCACCCTGCGGCTTCTCCTTCCCACTGGGAGGAGCTGGATGCCTAGCTCATATATATAGGAGGTCTGTGGCTTCAGTTCCTTGCTTGGTCCTCCTGTGTTCACATGCTTCTAAGACTGCTGCTGCTTCTGGTTCCTGATCCTGGCCTCGTCTGACTACCCCGTTGGTTCCTGATCCTGGCTTCGTCTGACTACCCTGCTGGTTCCTGATCCAGGCTTCGTCTGACTACCCTTCTAGTTCCTGACCCCTGTCTACGCAAGACCCTGCTTCGGTTTAGCCATCCGTTTGGACTTTTGCTTACAGCTTGATTTGCAATAAAGCCTTCTTATTTCCACTTATCTTCTGTTGTACGTCTGGTTCATGGTTCCATGACAGCGACTCCCCCCTCATTACTCTTTACAGGGCCGACACCTTCAGATTTATACTTTTTAACATTTATATAATTGAAGAACATTTTTGGGTTAGTTTTACTCTCTTTGGCAATTAATCTCTCGGTCTCTAGTTTGGCCTCTTTTATTAGTTTTTTACATGTTCTATTTTTTTCCTTATAGTTTTTCAATGCTTCCGTGCTAGCCTCCTGTTTTAGTGATTTATATGCTTTCTTTTTGTCATTATTGCTTTCTTTACAGTTCTGTTTATCCACATTGGTTTCTTTTTGTTCCTTAACCTTTTATTCCCATACGGTATGTACCTCTCACAATGAGATTTTAGGACATTATGTGCTGCCTCCATATAACGTTATTATGTACCTTGTATTAGACTCAGGAGCAGATCTCATCGGGGCAGATTCTCCTAAAGACCACATAATGTATGCTCTGGTGACATCTGTATTATGAGCTTCCTTCATTCAGTCCTTGCAGTATAATGTGCAGTAAACATCCATCTCATCTCCCCGGAGAGCAGCGCTCCAGACGCACAGCTGAGGCCATTGTCCTGCTGAATGCCAGCGGTGCGCTAGGACAGGTGGTGAAACGACACCAGCCTCTAATGGAAGTCACTGCAAAGTCACTAGCAGTAAATACCATGGAGGCTGGAAAATGGCTGCAGGGCCCAGTATTACCATCGTCTACTCAGCAGAGACCAGGGGGTAACCAGGGACCTCAAAGAGATGTGTGGAATGATGACAGATTGGGGGTCATGGAGGTCAAAGGAGACCTAACCCCACAACGTGGTGGCTGCTCCTGTTTCCCATCTTGTTAAAGGGGAATTACTTGGTTGTTACATTGACCTCGATTGGTAAAAAATAGAACAAGAAAAATCCAGCTTCCCGAGAAAAGTGATAAACTTTAATAAAGCAGTGCCATAAAAACCGACATACAGTCCATGTCTACGCGTTTCAGATCATTGAATGTAGACGCTTACTCATGACAAAAAAACTGACATTTTCACCTGACTTAAATAAAACCAAAGCTTCCGGTGTCAGGTGTTAACAATTAACCAATTAACATTGTATGAAAACACAGAAGTTTAAAATAAAATACAAAAGAAACAGAGTAACAATCAATAATGCAGTATAAGATCATGTTTACTATTAAGACCTTTGGGGATGCGAGAGTCTGTGCGGGAGATCCAGAAGGATTCTCTATTCAGAAGAAACCTTCTATGATCCCTTCCTAGGGGGATTAACGCTCTCCAAACCTTGTATCTGAAGACCCATTGTATCTCCAGCATGAGAAACCGCATAGTGTAAACTAACTGTAAACTAACTGTAAACTAACTGTAAACTAACTGCTGATACATTTCTAGTTTTAGCGTGTGGAATGTCCAAAATACGCCTTTGGATCCTGACCTTTAAACTATTTGTAGTGCAGCCTACATATTGAAGACGGCACAAAAAGCAAGTAATGCAGTACACCAGAAAACTGGTATTACAGTTAACATATTGTTTTAATTCAAAAGTCATTTGATTCGCAATGGACAAGATAGACTGACCGGGCTGAATAAATCCACAGCATGTACAAATACGGTGTCCGCGTTGTGACAGGACCAGGGGTAAAGTGGTAGAAGGAGTCTACATTTCACCTAGGTTCCTGTCCTATACGTTCTAAAAAGCAGCCAGGGTTAGAAGGGCGCAGGGAGAGTTGGGTGGGTCCTTACTCCAATTAGCCACTCCAGGTATTTAGGGTAACTGTGACTAATCACCTTGGAACCTGCGGGTGCTATAAAAGGGCAGACAGCTCACTAGCCGAGGTCTCTGCTCCTGGGAAGAACCTGCTGTGTGAGTAAAAACAACCGTGTGTTTCATGTAGTTAGGGACTACTGCCTGTTTAGACGTAGTGGCCAGAAGGCCAGGTATTTCATTTGTTTTGAACTGTTTTTGTTTAATACTTTTATCTGCAAAAGTCAATAAAACTGACTGAGGCCAGTTGCACCATACTTGCTTGGACTGGACTGTGTTTTATTTGCCTATAGCGCCCGTCTATCCCAGGAGAAGGCGGTCCCGTGAGCTAATCCCGTTACATATGGTGGAGGATGCGGGCACAAAAAATCCAGCAAGTTTTATGTCCTGGGTTAAGTCTGCTGTTCTGAAAAAAACAAACAGTGCAGATATGGAGGAAGTGCTGAAACAGCTGATCCAGGCTAACATACAGCTCCAAAAGGCGAATGCTAACCAGCAGGAAACCAATCGGTTGTTTATGGAGACTACGCAAGCTGGTTTCAGAGAACAGCAATCGCTTAATAAAAGTCTGGTGGAGCAGATAGCGGTGCTGGCTGAATGGACCCATGTCCGGGAGGAATCCATCTGTGCGGGGAGGAGAGTGCAAGCTTCCCTTCAAAAGATGGTCGCAGGGGATGATGTGGAGACCTACCTCACCATTTCTGAAAGAGCCGCTGAAAGAGAGAAACTCCCAGCGGAACAGTGTGCAGACACCCTTGCTACATTTCTGAGTGGGGAGCCACAGAAAGCCTACTATGATTTGAATAAGCAGTATGCCAGACAGTACCCGAAACTGAAAGCAGAAATTCTCGCTCGCGGTCAGAGCCCAGCGAGTGCACAACTGGACTTTCCAATTGGATAAACCAGCGAGGTTGCAAATGTACGATCTTTTTCACCTGGCTAAAAAATGGCTACAGCCGGAGGTAGCTACAGCCACTCAGGTGGTGGAAAGAGTGGTCCTAGACCGGTTTGCTCGTGCTCTACCAGTTCAGATACAGCACTGTGTGGGACAAAGACCTCCAAGAGCTCTCTCCTACTTGGCTGGCCCCAAGGAGCCAGAAGTCTACTGATCGCGGTAAGACTGTTCCTAATCTAAAGGGGGCGAGGAGGGCCGTAAAGTAGGAACTGAGACTGACCTATTAGCCAGAACTCTTAAGCCAGTTAGCCCTAGACAAAGTGTGACAGTAGTCAATGGGGTGCCTCAAGAAACCGAGGTAGAGAAAATATTTCCCCATTTTTCTAAAGAGAATGAACTCTTATATAGAGTTGATGAGCAAAATGTTGTGGACCAACTTGTGGTCCCAAAATTGCATCGCCAAAAGGTGATAGATCTAGCCTATTCACATGTGCTTGGAGGGCACTTGGCTTATGGAAAAAAAACAAAGACCGGATTTTGCAGAGGTTTTATTGGCCCGGGATACATAAAGAGATAAAATAATACTGTGATTCATGCCCAGAGTGTCAATTACGCAACCCGGTAGCGACCTTTAAGAGTCCGTTAGTGCCACTCCCGATTATTGAAACTCCCTTTGAGAGGATTGCAATGGATTTGGTGGGACCTCTTGTAAAGTCTGCCAGAGGTCACCAATACATTTTGGGTGTCCTTGATTATGCTACCCGCTATCCTGAAGCAATACCTCTAAGGAAAACCTCTGCAAAGGTGATAGCCAAGGAGTTGTTCCAGATGTTTACTAGAGTGGGCATACCTAAAGAAGTACTCACTGACCAGGGGACGCCCTTTATGTCAAAGGTTACAAAGGGGTTGTGTAAACTGGCGAAAAAAACTCACTTGCGGACCTCAGTTTATCATCCCCAAACGGATGGACTAGTCGAAAGGTTCAACAAAACCTTAAAAGGGATGCTCAGAAAAGTGGTGGCACAAGATGGGAAAGACTGGGATTGTCTTTCACCATATGTTATGTTTTCTGTACAGGAAGTGCCTCAAGCATCTACCGGATTTTCTCCCTTCGAGCTAGTGTATGGTCGGCACCCTCGGGGTCTTTTGAATATTGCCAAAGAGACTAGAGAGAGTGAGGCTGCACCCTACAAAAGTGTGATTGAACACTTGTCCCAAATGCAGGAAAGGATTGAAAAAGTAATGCCCATTGTAAAAGAACACTTGCTGCAGGCCCCGGAGAGTCAGTCCCGGGTTTACAACAGGTTGGCTAAAGTAAGAAACTTCAACCCTGGAGATAGGGTATTAATCCTTGTCCCCACAGAAGAAAGTAAATTTTTGGCCAAATGGCAAGGACCTTATGAAATAGTGGAGAAGGTCGGGGAGGTAAATTACCGGGTTCACCAACCAGGTAGATGTAAGCCCTACAAAATTTATCATGTGAACCTAATCAAATCCTGGAAGGACCGAGGTGTGTTAGCAGCTTACAGCAGTGGAAAAAAGGGATGTAGCGTTGAGATACCAGAGGTAAAGATTGCAGACACTTTGTCGGGATCTCAAACCTAAGAGGCAAAGGAGTTTGCACAGAAAAATAAAGATGTCTTTTCTGAGCTACCTGGTCGAACAGATATAATTAAACATGATATTGTACCCGAACCAGGGGTCAGAGTCAACCAAAAGCCTTATAGAATACCTGAGGCTAGACGAAAAGCTGTCTCCCAAAAAGTCCAAACAATGCTTCAGTTAGGGGTTATAGAGGAGTCCCATAGTGACTGGTCTAGTCCTATAGTCTTGCTTCCCAAACCTGATGGCACCATACATTTCTGTAAGGAGGATGATGGACAAAATTGTAAGACCACATCGTAGATACGCAGCTGCCTATTTAGACGATGTGATAATCCATAGCACGAATTGGGAAAGTCATCTACCCAGGGTACAAGCCGTCCTGAATACTATTAGGGAAGCAGGTTTGACAGTGAATCTGAAAAAATGTGCCATTGGGCAAGAAGAGGCAAAGTACTTGGGGTACTCGATTTGGCGAGGGGTTATAAAACCTCAAATAAACAAAGTAGAAGCCATCCAGAGCTGGCCAAGGCCTTTGAACAAAAAACAAGTCAGAGCATTCCTGGGTTTAACTGGTTATTATAGGCGTTTTATTGAAAATTTTGCCAGCATTGTGAGCCGTTTAACAGACCTTACAGAAGGGAAGGATTCATCCATGGTCAAGTGGACCACGGAGGCGGAACAAGCCTTTCAGAACCTGAAGCAGGCTCTATGTGCCCACCCAGTGGAGTTCATTGTGCAAACAGATGCCTCGGATGTTGGTGTAGGGGCTGTGAGAGTTGGGGAAGAGCATCCAGTAGTGTACCTGAGTAAAAAAGGTAAATGAACATGAAAAGAAATACTCCATTGTAGAAAAGAAGTGTTTGGCAATTAAGTGGGCCCTAGAAGCTCTCAGGTATTATTTGGTAGGGAGAACATTCAAACTGGTAACTGACCATGCCCCGTTTAAATGGATGTGCCAAAACCGTGAGAAAAACAGGCGAGTGACCCGATGGTTCATGTCTCTTCAAGATTATAGTTTTACAGTTGAACATAGACCCGGGCGTCAGCTTGGAAACGCCGATGCCCTGTCCAGGGTGTACTGTTTAAGGGCACAGTGTGTTCCTACCCCAAGGTCGAAACGGGGGAGGGGATATGTGACAGGACCAGGGGGAAAGTGGTAGAAGGAGTCTAAATTTCACCTAGGTTCCTGTCCTAGACGTTTTAAAAAGCAGCCAGGGAATTGACAGCAAGGAAAACTAGGCTTTCTCTTTGCAAGGGTTTTGTTAAGAACCTGGTTAGAAGGGTGGTTCCTTGCTCCAATTAGCCACTCCAGGTATTCAGGGTAACTGTGGCTAATCACCTTGGAACCTGCGGGTGCTATAAAAGTGCAGACGGCTCACTAGTCGAGGTCTCTGCTCCTGGGAAGAACCTGCTGTGTGATGGAGCTGGGCACAAGGCTCAGTGTCATGTAGTGAGGAACTACTGCCTGTTTAGACATAGTGGCCAGACGGCCAGGGATTTCCTATGTTTTTAACAGTTTTTGTTTAATACTTTTATCTGCAAAAGTCAATAAAACTGTTTGAGGCATCAAACTTGTGTGGACTGTGATTTGTGTGCCCATAGCGCCCGTCTATCCCGTGAGCTAATCCCGTTACAGCGTTTATAATTGCCCCGGTGTCCTAACCAAGTAGGACGACTACAATCAACGTCAGAAAACATACTGGGGCTTACTTTTTAAACAATGGTGGGTGAGAGACTGGGAATACATTTAACCCCTGAATGTGCAACATCCATCCACTGCACATCGGAACACAGCACAGGTAAACGCATCCTGATAATATGGCAGATTCTGGAGTATTCAAGACTATAATTTGCAACAAAATCAGGAGTAGTTCGTTAATCTCTACCATTGCAGTCAACAGACCTTGATTGAAGCTTCAACACTCAGACTCTTATAACTGATGGTGGGCTCTCTTATCGGTAGACCTCCCTTTAACCCCTTAGGGACCCATGACGTATCAGTACGTCATGTGTTGTTCCGATCACTGACGCCGGTGATCGGAGCAAGGTGCCTGCTCAAATCATTGAGCAGGCACCTCGGCTAAATGCGCGGGGTCATTTCAGACCTGCGGTTTGCGGCTTTTACCTGGTGCGGCGGCGGTGCGATCGGGGCTGTGGGGGGGAACCGATCGCATGGAAGGCAGCGCGATGTCTAAGGAAGACATTGCGCTGCCTTCCTGTGACGTGCCTGTGAGATCCAGCCCCCTGCATCTCACAGGCCGGAAGCTGTATGAGTAATACTCACTGTATTACTCATACAGCCAATGCATTCCAATACAGAAGTATTGGAATGCATTGTAAAGGATTAGACCCCAAAAGATCAAGTCCCAAAGTGGGACAAAAAAAAAAGTGAAAAAAAAAAGTTTTAAAAAAAAAGTTTTCCCCCAAAAAAATTAAAAGTTTCAAGTAAAAATAAACAAAAACTTAATTTTCCCCAAATAAAGTTAAAAAAATTGGTAAGAAATAGGGGGGGGGGGGGGGGTATACATATTAGGTATCGCCGCGTCTGTATCGACCGTCTCTATAAACATATCACATGATCTAACCCTTCAGATGAACACCGTAAAAAATTAAAAATAAAAACTGTGCTAAATAAACAATTTTTTGTCACCTTACATCACAAAAAGTGTAATAGCAAGCGATCAAAAAGTCACACGCATCCCAAAATAGTGCCAATAAAACCGTCATCTCATTCCGCAAAAATCATACCCTACCCAAGGTAATCGCCCAAAAACTGAAAAAATTATGGCTTTCAGACTATGGAAACACTGAAACATGATTTTTTTTGCTCCAAAAATGAAATCATTGTGTAAAACTTACATAAATAAATAAAAAGTATACATATTAGGTATCGCCGCATCCGTGACAACCTGGTCTATAAAAATATCACATGATCTAAGCTGTCAGATGAATGTTGTAAATAACAAAAAACAGAACAAAACAGCTATTTCTTGTTATCTTGCCTCACAAAAAGTGTAATATAAAGCAACCAAAAATCATATGTACCCTAAACTAGTACCAACAATACTGCCACCCTATCCTGTAGTTTCTAAAATGGGGCCACTTTTTTGGAGTTTCTACTCTAGGGTTGCATCAGGGGGGCTTTAAATGGGACATGGTGTCAAAAAAACTGTCCAGCAAAATCTGCCTTCCAAAAACCGTATGGCATTCCTTTCCTTCTGCGCCCTGCCGTGTGCCCGTACAGCGGTTTACAACCACATATGGGGTGTTTCTGTAAACTACAGAATCAGGGCCATAAATATAGAGTTTTGTTTGGCTGTTAACCCTTGCTTTGTAAAAGTAAAAAAAAATATTAAAATGGAAAATCTGCCAAAAAAGTGAAATTTTGAAATTGTATCTCTATTTTCCATTAATTCTTTTGGAACACCTAAAGGGTTAACAACGTTTGTAAAATCAGTTTTAAATACCTTGAGGGGTGTAGTTTCTTAGATGGGGTCTCTTTTATGGAGTTTTTACTCTAGGGGTGCATCAGGGGGGCTTCAAATGGGACATGGTGTAAATAAACCAGTCCAGCAAAATCTGCGTTCCAAAAACCGTATGGCATTCCTTTCCTTCTGCGCCCTGCCGTGTGCCCGTACAGCGGTTTGCGACCACATATGGGGTGTTTCTTTAAACTACATAATCAGGGCCATAAATATTGAGTGTGGTTTGGCTGTTAACGCTTGCTTTGTAACTGGAAAAAAATTATTAAAATAGAAAAATCTGCCAAAAAAGTGAAATTTTGAAATTGTATCTCTATTTTACATTAATTCTTGTGGAACACCTAAAGGGTTAACAAAGTTTGTAAAATCAGTTTTGAATACCTTGAGGGGTGTAGTTTATAGAATGGGGTCATTTGTGGGTGGTTTCTATTATGTAAGCCTCGCAAAGTGACTTCAGACCTGAACTGGTCCCTAAAAATTGGGTTTTTGAAAATTTCTGAAATATTTCAAGATTTGCTTCTAAACTTCTAAGCCTTGTAACATCCCCCAAAAAATAAAATGTCATTCCCAAAATGATCCAAACATGAAATAGACATATGGGAAATGTAACGTAATAACAATTTTTGGAGGTATTACTATGTACTATAGAAGTAGAGAAATTGAAACTTGGAAATTTGCAATTTAAAAAAATAATTGGGGAAATTTGGTATTTTTTAATAAATAAAAATGAATTTTTTAAAATTCATTTTACCAGTGTCATGAAGTACGATATGTGATGAAAAAACAATCTCAGAATGAGAAATAGAAAGAGGAGAAGAACCCGCGCTGACTCTATTTTTACCTGAAGAAATGCTAGTAATCTCAGATTTCCCAAGGTATATAGGACCTTATAGTCTTCAATATCTGTTCTGGTAGCTCTATTCCTGTCAGTACTGAGTGGATAGCTGCGCTAGCTGCGCTTATCCTTTACATGCAAATAAGTGTTGCAGAAGGTAAAAAACTGTTGCGGACTAATATGGCAGTCTTAGGCACTTACTGTTATGTGCTCCGCTCGGTTCTTTTCTGAAAAAGTTCAATCTTCCTGGTATTGATGATCCTCCTCTCTTGTCCCGTTCAATCTTCTATCTTCAGCTTGTTCTGTGTAGCGTGTGCAGCCCCGGCCGGTAGCTTGCGCGCGCACAGAGCAGCCGTTGTTTGGTGCGTTGTCCTGGAGACCTGTAGTGTGACGTCACACCCGAGACTACGGAAGCCTCTAGGGTCCACAATTCCTCTGACGCGTTTCGGAATGCACTGATTCCTTCCTCAGGGATAATTGTGAAGCCTGTTGAGCCGATTTTAAGCATGCAGGTCTCCATGGAAATGTTTTTTGTTGATAGTGCACTTAGAGAAACAGTGCTGGAACTTCAAGGGGTGCCAGGAATATTGAAGAAAGAGGGTTATGTGGTTAGTTAGCAATTAAGATTGGGTTAGTTTGAGTACATGTGATTCCTTTACACTATTGCTCCCCAGAGATATTAGGAGTATTTGAAATCTATGTTAATTAGTTTAGCAGAAGGGCCTGATTATTGGGAAGATTTTTTTTTATTTTTTTTATTTTTTATTGCTGTTGTGATTATTTGTCTTGCGTAATGACTTTCTTACTCTTAGCTATTATATAAGGAATTTATAGGAATGCGAACAATTCGATTTCTTGATTCAGGCCTGTAGGAGCCAGGGTGTTTAGGTTGTAAATCCACTCACTCTCTTTTCGGGACATTGCCTTTATATAATCACCCCCTCTGGGATCACGCCTCACTTGCTCTATACCTGCAAAGGATGAGCCTTCAAATTTGCCCTTGTGTTTTTCCGTGAAGTGGCGTGATAGTGGATGGCGCACAAATTTTTTGTTTATGTTTTTTACATGTTCCCATATTCTGACCTTTAGCTCGCGTTTTGTTCTCCCTATGTACACCTTTCCGCACGGGCATTTTATGTAGTAAATGACCCCCTTTGAAAAGCAGGACAAGTGGTTTTTTATTTTATATGAATTGTTTTCACTGGTGATTTCTTTGATAATGTTTTTTTGTTTAAATGCTTGGCAAGCCTTGCATGTTCTGCAGGGAAAAAAACCTTTTTTGTCATCTGGTATGGTTGCCTTTTTGTTTTTCCCTTCAGTTGTGGTTCTAATTGATGGGGCTATTAAATTTCCCAAATTTTTTGATTTTCTAAAAATAAATTTAGGGGCCCTGGGTAATTTTTCCCCGATAATTTTATCGTGCTTTAAAATGTCCCAATGTTTTTTTATGATTTGTCTGAACTGGTATTCTTTTTCATGATATTGGGTTATTATGGGTATAACAAAGTTCGTGTTATCCTTCAGTGTGTTTTTTTCGTTATCAGGAGTTTTTTGTTTCTGAATCAGTGATTGTCGTTCTATTTTCATGACTTCATTTTTAATCTCCTCTAATTTTGTAGCATTGTAACCCTTTTCCAGGAATTTTTGTTGTAAATTGTTTGCCTCATATTCGAACCGTTCATTTAGGGTGCAATTCCTCCGTAAGCGGATGTATTGGCTCCGTGGGATATTGGTAAGCCAAATTGGGAGATGGCAACTGTCTAGAGCGATAAATCCATTACTGTCTGTAGGTTTTGTGTACGTCTGGGTTAGTATTGTGTTATTATGAATTTTAATGGTTAAATCCAGGAAATTGATTTCCTGGGTACTGTGGGTAGACGTAAAATGTAGGTAAAAATCGTTTTTATTTATTTCATTTAAAAAGTTTTGTAAGGACGGCATCCCCCCTTTCCATATAAAAACAATATCATCTATGATCCAGGTCAATCTCAGAATGGCCTGGATAAGTCAAAGCGTTTTAAAGTTATCAGCACTTAAATTGACACTGGTCAGATTTGCAAAAAATGGCCGTCCAGAAGGTTAAATAGGGCCAAGTCCTTAAGGGGTTAACTGGTGGACTCTTTAACTTTAACTGTCTTATAACTGATGGTGGGCTCTCTTATAGATAGACCTCCCTTTAACTGGTGTACTCTCTAACTTGAACTGTCTTATAACTGATGGTGGGCTCTCTTATAGATAGACCTCCCTTTAACTGGTGGACTCTCTAACCTGTAGACTGTCTTATAACTGATGGTGGGCTCTCTTATAGGTAGACCTCCCTTTAACTGGTGGACTCTCTAACCTGTAGACTGTCTTATAACTGATGGTGGGCTCTCTTATAGATAGACCTCCCTTTAACTGGTGGACTCTCTAACCTGTAGACTGTCTTATAACTGATGGTGGGCTCTCTTATAGGTAGACCTCCCTTTAACTGGTGTACTCTCTAACTTGAACTGTCTTATAACTGATGGTGGGCTCTCTTATAGATAGACCTCCCTTTAACTGGTGGACTCTCTAACCTGAACTGTCTTATAACTGATGGTGGGCTCTCTTATAGATAGACCTCCCTTTAACTGGTGGACTCTCTAACCTGTAGACTGTCTTATAACTGATGGTGGGCTCTCTTATAGGTAGACCTCCCTTTAACTGGTGGACTCTCTAACCTGTAGACTGTCTTATAACTGATGGTGGGCTCTCTTATAGATAGACCTCCCTTTAACTGGTGGACTCTCTAACCTGTAGACTGTCTTATAACTGATGGTGGGCTCTCTTATAGGTAGACCTCCCTTTAACTGGTGTACTCTCTAACTTGAACTGTCTTATAACTGATGGTGGGCTCTCTTATAGATAGACCTCCCTTTAACTGGTGGACTCTCTAACCTGAACTGTCTTATAACTGATGGTGGGCTCTCTTATAGATAGACCTCCCTTTAACTGGTGGACTCTCTAACCTGTAGACTGTCTTATAACTGATGGTGGGCTCTCTTATAGGTAGACCTCCCTTTAACTGGTGGACTCTCTAACCTGTAGACTGTCTTATAACTGATGGTGGGCTCTCTTATAGATAGACCTCCCTTTAACTGGTGGACTCTCTAACCTGTAGACTGTCTTATAACTGATGGTGGGCTCTCTTATAGGTAGACCTCCCTTTAACTGGTGTACTCTCTAACTTGAACTGTCTTATAACTGATGGTGGGCTCTCTTATAGATAGACCTCCCTTTAACTGGTGGACTCTCTAACCTGAACTGTCTTATAACTGATGGTGGGCTCTCTTATAGATAGACCTCCCTTTAAATTGGTGTACTCTCTAACCTGTAGACTGTCTTATAACTGATGGTGGGCTCTCTTATAGGTAGACCTCCCTTTAACTGGTGGACTCTCTAACCTGTAGACTGTCTTATAACTGATGGTGGGCTCTCTTATAGGTAGACCTCACTTTAACTGGTGGACTCTCTAACCTGTAGACTGTCTTATAACTGATGGTGGGCTCTCTTATAGGTAGACCTCCCTTTAACTGGTGTACTCTCTAACTTGAACTGTCTTATAACTGATGGTGGGCTCTCTTATAGATAGACCTCCCTTTAACTGGTGGACTCTCTAACCTGAACTGTCTTATAACTGATGGTGGGCTCTCTTATAGATAGACCTCACTTTAACTGGTGGACTCTCTAACCTTTAGACTGTCAGATAACTGATGATAGATTCATCAGGTAGTCCCTCATAACGGATGGTGGGCTGTCTTATAGATGGACTCTCTTGTAGGTATACCCTGTTATAACTGATGATGGACTCAACAGGTAGACTATCTTAAAACAGACTCTCTTATAACTTTCCGTGGGCTCTCTTATAGGTAGACCTTCCTATGACTGGTGGGCTCTCTAACCTGAAGACTCTCTTATAACTGATGGTGGGCTCTCTTATAGGTAGACCTTCCTATAACTGGTGGGCTCTCTAACCTGAAGACTCTCTTATAACTGATGGTGGGCTCTCTTATAGGTAGACCTTCCTATAACTGGTGGGCTCTCTAACCCGAAGACTCTCTTATAACTTTTCGTGGGCTCTCTTATAGGTAGACCCTGCTATAAGTGGTGGGCTCTCTAACTTGTAGACCCCCTTATAACTGATGTTAGGCCATTACACAAAAAGTAAAGAAGCACTCTAGCATGTTTTTGTCTACACAGTGCAGCACAATCTATCTTTTAAGAATAATGTGGATGCCCTTGTGTATACTTGTTTTAATGATGTGTTATTTATGGGGTGGAATCTTTATTCCTTCCTCCGCCCAGATATGGCTCCCCTTATGCAGCATACATTTCCCATCATGCCTCTGGCTTTGCAGACAGATCCTCCTCACACCGAGGGCAGCCAGTGATAGACCAGTGATATAGAATGCAGTCTGAGTGTATTGTGTGTGATGCAGCCTCAGCCTGTCTCCCCTGCCTCCTGCTTGTGATAGGTTCTCCGTGTCTGCAGGAGGTAGGGCGGAGCAGCGTGAAGCTGCATTTTATAGGAATACAATAGAGGAAGAAATAACATCTGTGTCAGGGTTAAACAGAGAAACAATGAGAGCCGCCAGAAGGGATGTGAAAGGTGATGATTTATCCTGTTTATTCACAGGAAGTCTGCCACACAGGAGAGACTGACAACCTCAGTCCCTATAATGAAAGGGTTCCCAAATAGGTCCTAGTAAGGTATACATATAACAGGGGAGATGCCCAGGATTAGCGGCTAGCCCTAAGCTATAACTTCTTATCCCAAGTTCTCCGTTGTCAGGACAGAACATGGCTTGCCTGTCCTGGTGGAAGGGCCCACTTAGGTTCTGTTTCATTTGAGGGGCTGGTGCCAGTGGCGTAGCGTGGGTTGCCAGCACCCGGGGCGAGCCATTTATTGCGCCCCCCCTCCCAACCTGTGGACACGCCCCTTTTACAGATAATGTAGTAGACCTATGTAACACCACAGATAACATGGTGGTAACTCTCTAAGTACAGATGATGTAGTAGATGGGTATAAGGCCCCAGAATTCAGAACACACACACAGTGTGACCTGAAGTCTGGGGCCAGGATGCGGCAGGGTGGGCCAAATTCTCAATCCACCCCCCCAACCCTACCGTGAAACAAATATGTGTTTGGACATTGCATACATCACTACAAAATATACAGGAGAATACAGCACCACATACCTCATCCATCCAGTGACGTCTCCTGTGATGTAGACTTTCCTCAGCGTCTTCATTCGGAGATAAGACCGCCATGACACCTTCTTTCAGCCGCGTCACATCTCTGCAGAGTTTTATTATTATTAGTTATTTTTATATATAATGGCCCCCTCTGTATAATATATAATGGCCCCTCTGTAATATTAGGATATATAATGGGCCATTATATATCCTAATAATACGGAGGGGGCCATTATATATTATAATAATACAGGGGGGGTCATTATATATAGTAATTATACAGAGGGGCCATTTTATATATAATAATAATACAGAGGAGGCCATTATATATCCTAATATTACAGAGGGGTCATTATATATAATAATTATACAGAGGGGCCATTTTATATATAATAATAATACAGAGGGGGCCATTATATATCCTAATATTACAGAGGGGTCACTATATATAATATACAAGGGGGGCATTATATATTATAGTTATACAGAGGGACCATAATATATAATAATTATACAAGGGGGCCATAATATATTCTACAGGGGGCCATTATATATTATAGTTATACAGAGGGGCCATAATAAATGATAATTATACAAAGGTGCATTATATATTATACAGAGGGGCCATTTATATATAATAATTATACAAGGGGCCATTATATATTATACATAGGGGCCATTATATATTATAATTATACAGAGAGGCTATTGATAATGGGCCCTCTGTATAATTCTAATATACTGTATAATGGCCCCCCTGTATAATTATAATATATAATGGCCCCCCTGTATAATTATTATATATAATGGCCCCTCTGTATAATATATAACGGCCCCTTGTATAATTATTATATATTATGGCCCCACAGTATAACTATAAATTATAGTTATACAGTGGGGCCATAATATTTACGGTAATAATTATACAGGGGGGCCATTATATATTAGAATTATACAGAGGGCCCATTATTAATAGCCTCTGTATAATTATAATATATAATGGCCCCTATGTATAATTAATGATGGCCCCCTTATATAATTATTATATATTATGGCCCCAATGTATACCTAGAAGCTGCCACATCAGAACCATGAATGCCAGACTGCCACACCACCTATTTGGCCTGGCAGAGATCTGGCACTTCACTCATTGATTTATTACCATTATTATTGCATGCTGCTCAGTCTGGCTAAGGCTACTTTCACACTAGCGCTTGATGGGATCCGTTCTGAACGGATCCGATCATATTAATGCAGACGGAGGCTCCGTTCAGTACGGATCCGTCTGCATTAATAACTTAGAAAAATTTCGCAAGTGCGCAAGTAGCCTGCGCGGATCCGTTCAGACTTTCAATGTAAAGTCAATGGGGGACGGATCCGCTTGAAGATTGAGCCATATTGTGGCATCTTCAAACGGATCCGTCCCCATTGACTTACATTGTAAGTCTGGACGGATCCGCACGCCTCCGCACGGCCAGGCGGACACCCGAACGCTGCAAGCAGCGTTCAGCTGTCCGCCTGTCCGTGCGGAGCGGAGGCTGAACGCCGCCAGACTGATGCAGTCTGAGCGGATCCGCTCCATTCAGACTGCATCAGGGCTGGACGGCTGCGTTCGGGTCCGCTCGTGAGCTCCTTCAAACGGAGCTCACGAGCGGACCGACGAACGCTAGTGTGAAAGTAGCCTTACATGGCCACCCAACTTAATCACTACACGTCACTACTAGTGCCACTAACTCCCTTTCTACCTCTGCTCTGTAGTAGTCTCAGTCTGGACTGGACTCCACTCTGTCACTCTGGACTCTTCTAGGGCGGCTCAGGGCTCACTCATCAGACTCAACAGTTCTTTGTCTTCTTGACTGGAGTCTGGAGTGACTGTGTGTGACACAGTGCCCACTGCTGCTAGTCACACTGCTGCTGTGAGTGACTCTGACTGCCGCGGCGCCGCCTCCTGCTCCTGCCTCCTGGCAATCTTCTGCTGGCTCTGGCTCCCGCGCTCCGCACTGTGTTTCCCGCCTGGAAAGTGGGCGGAGCCGGAGGGAGCCAGGCCAGCGGCCAGCCTAATGACATCACCCACTAGCACTAGGAGAAGGAGGCGGCGAGGAGAAGGAGGCGGCGAGGAGAAGGAGGCGGTGCCAGCTGCCAATCATGTATGTAATGACTCTAGCTGCTAGTGTAAGTAGTGCGCCCGCCGCGACCGCACAAATCATGAATGAATCATGATCTGCATCAGGGCGGCAGGGCCGGGCGGGCGCGCACTAAACAGCTGAGCTCTCTGGCCGGCCGTTGCGCCGCATGCCACAACGGCGCAACGCAACCTGAATAAAAACTTAAAACTTACATTATAAAATCTTTCAGCCGGCGCCGGAGCGCCCCCCTGCAGTTTGGCGCCCGGGGCAACGGCCCCCCTGGCCCCCCCCACGCTACGCCCCTGGCTGGTGCTGAGGCTTCAGGTTCTGATGGAAATTTACAGATTACAGAATTTGTCAGGAAATATGAGCAGGAATAACCAGTGATAAGAGTCCCTCTCCGCAGTTTAGATCTGAGACTGGCGGTAATGGCCGGGAACATGGATTATACATGGCGAATAGGGCCTGTAATATGTTAACATGTGTGACTGCGACAAATCAGGATTAAATGACTTCTCCCTGATGTAATTAATCGTAATTATCAATTCCCTGTGTGGTCGGAGGACTGGACTGCGGCAAAGTGACTGAAGACAAGCCTCTGTCCTGGGCAGACGAGGCACCCATGAATGGGGTGAGAAAATGAGTAAGGAGCTTGTAAACTATTACTACAACCAGGAGATTTATTATCTCACAATATAATAAAATTATAAAAAATGAGGAAAGATTAGCCAAGCTATTCCCATCCTTAGCTGTTCGTACATCCCCCAGGTCATTCTCACACCAGTGTGATACAAGCATGACGAATAAATAAGGCTTGGCCATGGTCGGCACAGACAAGTCGTGGCCATCCGCAGATTCCTCTATACCAGTGGTGGCGAACCTATGGCCTTAGACCAATATGCCTTAGACCTTTCCTGCCATTCAGCAGCGCAGGCGCACTATGAACAGCACAGGCAGCGCACTGAATGTAGGCAGGCTACGATAGCTAAATGATAAAGTACATGGAAGATAGACTATATTATTATTCAGGTTAATTTGCCGTGTTGGCACTTTGCGATAAATAAGTGGGTTTTGGGTTGCAGTTTGGGCACTCGGTCTCTAAAAGGTTCGCCATCACTGCTCTTTACTGATACATGGAACACCGCTACTTTGTGAAGCTTGATTGTGTTATTGAGAATAATCCTAGGGTCATTCTCATCATTTATGAATTGATGTTGAACTGACGGAGATTTTCAGTCCTATGTAGAGGACCCCAGCATCACGACTTCTTGTTGGCCATTGTTACAGTCCTCTGGCTCACAGCAATGAACATATGGGCAGTGATGGTGGTTGATTCGACCCTCTAGAGAGGCGTTGACTCCTGGCTGCTGCTCCACGAGGACGGTGAGATCTGTAATCCAGGACGCGACGCCTGCTATCATATCACGTCTGCTTTTCCACTTTAATCAGTTGGAAACCAAAATGTGATTAGACTTTTCTGTGTGAGCGGGTGGAACAGATGTTGGGCTGCGCACAGCTTGGGCTGGGAATCTGGATACCTGAAGTATCTGAGATACAATCCTTTTGGCTCTGTGCAATGTCTTTAGGATCTCCCAGCGGCGAGGCCCTGCTGTCAGGCAGCTGTCAGGCACAAACAGGGGAGACCCGTATCATTTATCTGTAATAAGGCAATTAATCACCCGCACTCACCTCCTGACAGCATGAGGCACCGAGGTATTTCTCACGTCTGCAGTAAAAACTTACCAGGAACTTCTCACAGCTGATCCAACTGCTACAGTGTATCGGCCTCTGTGATCTAGACACATCAGGGGCCCACGGCTGCCCTGACTGCTTGTTACAATGTATCAGAGCGGATTGTCTAGACTGGATACAAATGTAACAAGCCTTCATCTCAGGGAAGTATTGGGGCAGGATATAAAGAATGGGGGAGATTCATCAAAACTGGTGTAAAGGGAAACCGGCTTAGTTACCCATAGCAACCAATGAGTTTGCGCCTTTTATTCTTGAAGAGCTCCTTTGGAAAATGAAAGGTGAAATCTAATTGGTTGCTATGGTAACTAAGACAGTTTCTCATTACATAAGGTTTGATAAATCTGACAGAAAGCAGAACTCTTAAAAAAGAAAAAGAAAACGGACACTCCTCTCCTGAAATACTCTGTGCTGCTGGGGGGGTTTTGCTCCTTTCACTATGTAACTGTCACCCTGTGACCTCCCATTATATCAGCACACTCTTTATCTGAAATCCTCTGTGCTGCTGGGCAGACTCTGCTCCTTCCACTATGTAACTCTCAGTCTGTGACTTCCCACAAGAGAAGCACGCTTCTCTCCTGAAATCCTCTGTGCTGCAGGGACTCTGCTCCTTCCACTATGTAACTTTCATCCTCTGACCTCCACAGGATCAGCACACTCCTCTCCTGAAATCCTCTGTGCTGCTGTAGACCCTGCTCCTTTCACTTTGCACCTTTAGCCTGTGACTTCCCATAAGATCAGCACACTCCTCTCCTGAAATACTCTGTGCTGCTGTGAGGACCCTGCTCCTTCCACTATATAACTCTCATCCTGTGACCTCCACAAGATCAGCACACTCCTCTCCTGAAATCCTCTGTGCTGCTGGGAGGACCCTGCTCCTTCCACTATGTAAGGCTCCATTCACACGTCCGTGGTGTGTTGCGGACCCGCAAATTGCCGGTCCGCAACACACCCACCCGGCACCCCCATAGAAATACCTATTCTTGTCCGCAAGCTGCGGACAAGAATAGGACATGTTCTATCTTTTGCGGAGCTGCGGACCCGAAGATCGGGGACGCGCCCCGCAATTGCGGATGCAGACAGCACACTGTGTGCTGTCCGCATCCATTCTGTCCCCATAGAGAATGAATGGGTCCGCACCCGTTCCGCAAAATTTCATCCTGTGACCTCCACAGGATCAGCACACTCCTCTCCTGAAATCCTCTGTGCTGCTGGGGGCCCTGCTCCTTCCACTATGTAAGGCCTCATGCACACTACAGTGTTTTTTCACTATCGGTGATTTTGCTTCAGTGGTCCGTGTCCGATTTTGCTTCAGTTGTGTTTTCTTGTGTCTTCCTTTTTTTTTGTCTGACAGATTAAAAAAAAGGAAGGTTAATGAAAAGTGTAATTTTATTGCACCAAGGTCTTGTAGAAAAAAACGGACACGGACGACATACCAGTTGTGCATCCGTTTTTTTGGACGGACCCATTGACTTGAATGGGTCCGTCCTCCGTTTTCCACTGACAAGAATAGGACAGGTTATATTTTTTTGACGGACTGGAATCACGGACACGGAGAAAAAACGGAGGACTATCAGTTTTTTTTCACAGCTCCATAGAAATGAATGGGACCTCCACTAAACTGTGAAAAATTACGGAACAGACGCGGATGCACACAACGGTCGTGTGCATGAGGCCTAACTCTCATCCTGTGACTTCCCACAAGAAAAGCACGCTCCTTTCCTGAAATACTCTGTGCTGCTGGAGACCCTGCTCTTTCCACTATGTAACTCTCATCCTCTGACCTCCACAAGATCAGCACACTCCTCTCCTGAAATACTCTGTGCTGCTGGAGACCCTGCTCTTTCCACTATGTAACTCTCATCCTGTGACCTCCACAAGATCAGCGCACTCCTCTCCTGAAATACTCTGTGCTGCTGGAACCTTGCTCTTACTTCTGATCTCCCTGCAGATAATATCTGTAATGTGTTCTCATTCTGAGTCCAGCGGAGCCTAGCAGGTCGGCCATGGGCCACAATTACCCAGGGGCCCCAAAGTAATGTAATTAATCTGTGAAACAATGAAGAAAAGATGTCCTGATAATTACAGATATCTATTTTATACCGCTACTTCCCTCAATGGAATGTGTGAGCTGTCACTGGAGTCCAGTGGAGCTACAATATCACATGCCGCTCACTGCCTCTGGGTGGTACTA
This sequence comes from Bufo gargarizans, assembly GCF_014858855.1. NCBI lineage: Eukaryota > Metazoa > Chordata > Amphibia > Anura > Bufonidae > Bufo > Bufo gargarizans. Next base: position 307,217 of record NW_025334073.1, on the reverse strand, counting down.
ACCTGCTTTGTCATCCATGCTTTACACTGCATTCTATCTCCATAAAATCATATTATAAATCAATATTTCCAGCCTACGTGCATTGTCTTTGGTAGGGGGTGGTCTACTCTACATAGGAGCAATACACACAATTTGCCCCCTAGTGGTAGCAATAGGTAGCTGAGAATTCTACAAGTGGGTGGAGCTGAGGGCGGAGCATACAACAGCTCCCCCCAAGTTTTAAAGTAGAACACCCGCAAAAATGTTATTCTCTGACCTGCTAGAAAGGTACATGATATAATCTGTAGTGAATGTAATCTTCTCATCAGTGTATGTATTTGTGAGTTATAACCTCCCTTCTGTTCCTCAGCTGTGTCATGTGTCCAACTCGCTGATCTCCAAATGACACAGCACAGGAGGTCAGTTACTTCTCAGTTCATTCCTATGAGACATTGAGGCTCCTACAGGAATACATAGAGAAGCAGACAATGCTATGTTATTTGGAGAGAGTCGTTGTCAGTCACATGACACAGCTGAGGATCAGAAGGGAGGTTATAACTCACAAATACAGACACTGGTAAGAAGATTACATGCACTACAGATGTACCTTTGTCAGATAATAAAAAAAAATTTGCGGGAGTTCTTCTTTAATAAGATATTAGCACATCATGTATACAGCTGGATTTGTATTTGGTTATAGAAGTAAGACATTTTTTAGTTTTAGATGCTGCACCCCCCTGTACCCCGAGGGCCCCTGCTAGGGTGGCCAGAGGTTTGGTTTTAGGCCGGACAGTCCGGCTTTCAGACTCCCTGTCCTCCGTCCGGCGCAGGGCCTGGATGGACACAAGGATGTCCTTTTAAACAGCTCACTCTCAGACAGCAGCACAGTGCTGTCTGAGAGTGAGCTGCAGGAAGAACGTCCCTCCCTTCCACCCCTACAGCTGACAGAAGTTGATTTTTACCTTCATTTTTTTAATTCCCGTCGGCTGCGGAGTGGGAGGGGTGTGGCCTAACAGGTCGGGGGCCTGGCTTAGCGGGACCAGGGTTTTTAAGTCTGTCTTTTGAGGGTTGCCTGAATGGCCAACCTAGCTCCTGCTCCCAGAGGACCCCCACCTGCCATGTGTCATTTATTACACTGGTGTGTCCCTATGTAGCAGAGGCGCTTTTTGGCACAAGGGCACACGATGCATTTGTTACCTATGCACCCTCTATAGCACTGCTCCCCAACCTGTTAGCTATTGAAAAACTACAACTCCCATCATGCACTACCAGCCCAGGATGGGGAACAGAATTCTTCCTCATGTCAGCAACTCTATTACCTGTGTTATTCTACCTGTACTTGCAATAAATCTTGGGAAACTATTATTCCTGCATCAGGCCAATCATCTGCAGATGAGGCGCGAGGCATCGGCCTCCTGACAGGTGCAGCACAGATTGCTTGAATTCTCCTGGAGGTGGTAGTCTGTACATGGTAGTGGCACGTTCCCTCTCTGTGACCGCTGGTGATGGTGCATTCATACCTTACACCTTATGTTAGCTCCATAAGTTATTCATCACAGACTGCGTGGAAAATCTCATCGAATAAAATTAGCGGCGGCCCCGATATTCCTTGTACATACTCAAAATAAAATACTGCCGGAGGAGACACCCGAGGAGCGGAAACAAAAAGTGCCAACAGTGTCCCCCCCACAGCTCTGAAGATAAACTGCCTAGTCTTCTGTAAAGACATGATGACATTTAGAAGGTGTCTCCACCAGAGGGAGCTCCGGGGAGGCATCTGAAATCTGATCTCTGCTATATAATCTGTATGTAATGAGCTCCCTCTAGTGGTGGCTGTATAATCTGTATGTAGTGAGCTCCCTCTAGTGGTGGCTGTATAATCTGTATGTAGTGAGCTCCCTCTAGTGGTGACTGTATAATCTGTATGTAATGAGCTCCCTCTAGTGGTGGCTGTATAATCTGTATGTAGTGAGCTCCCTCTAGTGGTGGCTGTATAATCTGTATGTAGTGAGCTCCCCTAGTGGTGGTTGTATAACCTGTATGTAGTGAGCTCCCTCTAGTGGTGGTTGTATAACCTGTATGTAATGAGCTCCCTCTAGTGGTGGTTGTATAACCTGTATGTAATGAGCTCCCTCTAGTGGTGGCTGTATAATTTGTATATAGTGAGCTCCCTCTAGTGGTGGCTGTATAATCTGTATGTAGTGAGCTCCTGTCATGGAACCATGAACCAGACGTACAACAAGAGATAGTGGAAATAAGAAGGCTTTATTGAAATCAAGCTGTAAGCAAAAGTCCAAACGGATGGCTAAACCGAAGCAGGGTCTTGCGTAGACAGAGGTCAGGAACCAGAAGGGTAGTCAGACGAAGCCTGGATCAGGAACCAGCAGGGTAGTCAGACGAAGCCAGGATCAGGAACCAACGGGGTAGTCAGACGAGGCCAGGATCAGGAACCAGAAGCAGCAGCAGTCTTAGAAGCATGTGAACACAGGAGGACCAAGCAAGGAACTGAAGCCACAGACCTCCTATATATATGAGCTAGGCATCCAGCTCCTCCCAGTGGGAAGGAGAAGCCGCAGGGTGGGAGGCTACAAGAAACCCAGAAACCAAGATGGCCGCCAGCACATGTCAAACGAAGGAGAACAGTAAGAAGGTAAGACCATGACAGTACCTCCCCCTCAAGGGCCCCTCCTCCGCGGAGTAAGGAACGGTTTCTGAGGGAAGCGTGCGTGGAAGGCTCGGAGCAAAGCAGGAGCATGGACATCTGCGGAGGGAACCCAGGAACGCTCCTCTGGACCATAACCACGCCAATGGACCAAAAACTGCAACCGACCGCGGACCAGGCGTGAGTCCAGGATATTGCTCACCTCATATTCCTCACGATTGCCCACTTGGACCGGACGGGGCCGAGGAACCGAGGAAGTGAAACGATTACACACCAATGGCTTCAACAGGGAGACATGAAACACGTTGGAGATCCGCATGCCTAGAGGAAGCGCAAGGGCATAGGCTACCGGGTTTACCCTGCGAAGCACTCGGAAGGGACCAACAAAGCGAGGCGCCAGCTTGGGAGTGGGCACTCGAAGGTTGAGGTTGCGGGTGGACAACCATACACGGTCTCCGACCTGGTAGGAAGGAGCGGGCGCTCGTCTGCGATCAGCCTGGAGTCTCTGGCGCTGCGCAGAGACCTCAAGGGACCTCTGGATCTGTACCCAAGAAGCACGTAGGACGGAAAGGTGATCCTCCACAGCCGGAATATCCTGGGGAGAGAATACCTCCGGTAACACGGCAGGTTGGAACCCATAATTGGCCATGAAGGGAGACGTCCCAGAGGAAGAGTTCACCGCCGTGTTCCTGGCAAACTCAGCCCAAGGCAGAGGGAGCACCAGATTGAGCCGCCAAAATCTGCTCACCCAGGGGAGAGGTCAGGCTGGTGCGAATGGCGGCCAGGATCTGATTCGGAGGTATGACCGAAGTCGGAATCGACTCCTCCCCGGACAGCTCGGAGTACTGCCGTGATAAGGCATCCGCTCTGATGTTCTTGGAACCGGGTAGGTAGGAGACCACGTAATTAAAACGTGACAAGAACAGAGCCCATCTGGCCTGACGTGGTGTCAATCTCTTGGCCTCAGAAAGGTAGGTCAGATTCTTGTGGTCCGTCAGGATGAGAACCGGAACCACCGAACCCTCGAGCAAGTGCCTCCATTCTTTAAGGGCCTGCACGATGGCCAATAACTCCCTGTCACCAATCTGATAGTTGCACTCCGCGGAAGACAGTTTCCGGGAGTAAAACCCACAAGGAAGCAGAGGACCCTCTGGTGTTCTACGCTGAGACAGAAGGGCGCCTACTCCCGTCTCAGACGCGTCCACCTCGAGGACAAAGGGCAACCCAGGGTTGGGATGCGACAGAATCGGAGCCGACACAAAGGCGGACTTTAGAGCCTCAAAAGCTCGGATGGCCTCGAGCGGCCAGACCTGGAAATTACTGCCCTTCCTGGTCAGATCCGTGAGAGGCTTGGCTAGCATGGAAAAGTCCCTGATGAACTTCCGATAATAATTGGCGAAGCCCAAAAAGCGCTGCAGGGCACGGAGACCACTGGGCTGGGGCCACTGTAAGACAGCCGAAACCTTCTCAGGATCCATGGAGAGCCCCTCAGCGGAAATGATGTAACCTAAGAAGGTTACCTGGGATCGGTGAAATTCGCATTTCTCAAGCTTACCGAACAGCCTGTTCTCTCGTAACCGTTGCAACACTCGTCTGACATCCATAATGTGGGCCTCCATGGATTCAGAATATACCAAGATGTCATCCAAATAGACCACCACACACTGCTGCAACAGGTCACGGAAAACATCGTTGATGAATTCCTGGAAGACTGCGGGCGCATTGCACAACCCAAAGGGCATAACCAAGGATTCATAATGACCGGTCCTGGTGTTAAACGCGGTCTTCCACTCATCGCCCGCCTTGATCCTTACCAGGTTATATGCCGCCCTCAGGTCGAGTTTGGTAAAGACCGTGGCCCCTTTGAGGCGATCGAACAGCTCGGAAATCAAGGGTATCGGGTAAGCGTTCTTGATCGTGATGCGATTGAGACCCCTGTAATCGATGCAAGGCCTCAACTCACCGCCCTTCTTTTTCACAAAGAAAAATCCAGCCCCTGCCGGGGACGAGGATTTGCGAATGTGTCCGCGTGAAAGCGCCTCCCTCACGTACTCCTCCATGGCCTCATTCTCCGCTACCGACAGTGGATAGACTTTGCCACGAGGAGGAACGGCACCAGATTGTAACTCTATGGCACAATCGTATGGGCGGTGCGGAGGTAGGGCAACCGCGCGCACCTTATCGAATACATCCCGGTACTCTTCGTATTCAGGAGGCAACAGAGAGTCCGAGGAAGTACACAGCAACTTGACAGGCCCATGGATGCAACTAGCCCCACACTGCGGTGACCACGAGAGGATCTCGGCCGATCTCCAATCGAAAGTCGGATTATGCTTCTGGAGCCAGGGGTACCCCAAGACCACCGAGTAGTGTGGAGACGAAATCACCTGGAGACAGACCGACTCTCTGTGAACGGCACCAATGGCTATCCCCACTGGAAGGGTCTCATGAGTCACGTGTGGCGGCAGAAGGGGTCTGCCGTCTATCGCCTCAAGAGCCAGTGGGGAACCTCGAGGCTGCAGAGGAATGGAATTGGCGGCAGCGAACACACTATCAATGAACAAACCACCAGCACCAGAGTCCACCAACGCCTGGGTCGTCACCGAGCCCCCAACCCAGGAGAGGACAACAGTGATCAGTGGTTTGTCAACACGGGAAACCGGGGACGAGGAGACTCCACCCAAGATCTGCCCCCGACAGGATCTCAGGTGCGAGCGTTTCCCGGACGGTTCGGACATGCCAACCGAAAATGCCCACCGAGACCACAGTACATGCATCGGCCCTCGCGTCTCCGGAGTACCCTCTCCCCCTCGGACAGGCGAGCAAACCCCAGCTGCATGGGTTCACCCCCAGACAAGTCATCCCCAGGAGGCGTGGGAGGAGAGGGAGGCACGGGTGGGACAGCAAACGTAGGCGCCAATCTGTTAGAAGACCTCCGCAGGCTCTTCTTAAAGGAAGGTCTCTCCCTGAGTCTGGTGTCAATCAAAATCAGGAAAGAAATAAGAGACTCGAGCTCCACTGGTAGGTCCTTAGCTGCAACCTCATCCTTCAAGGCATCCGAGAGACCATGAGAGAAAGCAGCGACCAGAGCCTCATTATTCCAGCCCACCTCTGCTGCCAGGGTACGAAACTCAATGGCGTATTCAGCTACGGATCGTGAACCCTGTCTGATGGACATAAGGAGCTTCGCAGCAGAGGCAGCACGAGCCGGCACATCGAATACCTTCCGAAGAGAAGCAACAAAACCGGAAAACTCGGCAACCACCGGATTGTTGTTCTCCCATAAAGGGCTGGCCCAGGCCAAGGCCTTGTCCGAGAGCAGCGAGATCAAGAAGCCCACCTTTGATCTCTCAGTAGGAAAGGCATGTGGCAGCAACTCGAAATAAATGCCCACCTGGTTAAGGAAACCTCGGCACTGAGTTGGCTCTCCCCCAAAGCGCTGTGGAAGGGGGGCAGAACCGGTCATACCCCGAGACACCGCAGGCGCAGCAACAGGTGTCGGGGTAGACTCTGGCGCAACAACCGGAGCGGCAGTAGGAGCGGGCCCAGGAGCGACAACCGACCCATCGGCAACGGAAGCGAAATGAGCCGTGCGTTCAAGCAGGGTTTGCAACGCCACAGCGAACCGACCCAACAGGTGATCCTGCTGATCAAGTCTGGCAACCAGCGTAGGTAGCGAGGATGGCCCTGTACCGTCAGAATTCATGGCTTGGTCCTAATGTCATGGAACCATGAACCAGACGTACAACAAGAGATAGTGGAAATAAGAAGGCTTTATTGAAATCAAGCTGTAAGCAAAAGTCCAAACGGATGGCTAAACCGAAGCAGGGTCTTGCGTAGACAGAGGTCAGGAACCAGAAGGGTAGTCAGACGAAGCCTGGATCAGGAACCAGCAGGGTAGTCAGACGAAGCCAGGATCAGGAACCAACGGGGTAGTCAGACGAGGCCAGGATCAGGAACCAGAAGCAGCAGCAGTCTTAGAAGCATGTGAACACAGGAGGACCAAGCAAGGAACTGAAGCCACAGACCTCCTATATATATGAGCTAGGCATCCAGCTCCTCCCAGTGGGAAGGAGAAGCCGCAGGGTGGGAGGCTACAAGAAACCCAGAAACCAAGATGGCCGCCAGCACATGTCAAACGAAGGAGAACAGTAAGAAGGTAAGACCATGACAGCTCCCTCTAGTGGTGGCTGTATAATCTGTATGTAGTGAGCTCCCTCTAGTGGTGGCTGTATAATCTGTATGTAGTGAGCTCCCTCTAGTGGTGGCTATATAATCTGTATGTAGTGAGCTCCCTCTAGTGGTGACTGTATAATCTGTAGGCAGTGAGCTCCCTCTAGTGGTGGCTGTATAATCTGTATGTAGTGAGCTCCCTCTAGTGGTGTCACGGACGGTGTACAGGAAACAAGGCAAAGCAACATGCATAAATGACTCGCTGGATCCAACAGCTAAGGAACCAAAGGGAGACCCCTGCAGAAGACCTGGCACTTTCCCTGGCTGCTTAGCCTATGCAAAGATCCGAATGGTGGAGGTTTGCATATCCACGTACCTTGACTATATAACCCCTGAGCACCCTACAATAGTGAGGGGACACGACCACCTGCCCCCTACACAAGACACGGAGGGAGTCAGGGTCACCTGGGATCCAGCAAACAGAAAATAACAGATAAATGTTCAACACTTAACTTTGTAGCAGACAGGAGGACAAGATCAGCATGCACACACACTCCAGGAAGAAGTATAAGCCGCCCAGAAAAGCATTCTGGGGAGGAATTTAAAGGGAAGCAATTAGTCCAACACATGACAGCTGAGAGAGGCTAATGAGATGAGGAACTGAATACCACAACAAAGAAACTCAAGGAGGAGGTTCTGAAAGGCCTCTGTCAGAGCTTCTCAGCTGTCTGGTTGTGACAGTACCCCTCCCTCTACGAGTGGACTCCAGACACTCAGAACCCACCTTCTCAGGATGGGACCTATGGAAAGCCCTGATGAGACGAGAGGCCTTAATGTCCGTCACTGGGACCCACATCTTCTCCTCAGGACCATACCCCTCCCAATGAACAAGGTACTGAAGAGAACCGCGGACAAGACGAGAATCCACAATCCTAGAGACCTGAAATTCAAGATTCCCATCAACCATAATCGGAGGAGGAGGCAAAGGCGAGGGTACAATGGGTTGAACATAAGGTTTCAATAAGGACTTATGAAAAACATTATGGATCTTCCAAGTCTGAGGAAGATCAAGACGGTATGCAACAGGATTGATGACAGACAGGATTTTGTAAGGCCCAATAAACCTAGGACCCAACTTCCAGGAGGGAACCTTCAATTTGATATTCTTGGTAGACAACCACACCAGATCACCAACATTCAGGTCCGGACCAAGCACACGTCTCTTATCTGCCACACGCTTATATCTCTCACTCATGCTCTTTAGATTATCCTGAATCTTTTGCCAAATAGATGACAAAGACGAGGAGAATCTGTCCTCATCAGGTAAACCAGAAGACCCCTCTCCCGAGAAAGTCCCAAACTGCGGATGAAACCCATATGCATCAAAAAATGGTGACTTATCAGAGGACTCCTGACGACGGTTATTTAAAGCAAACTCAGCAAGGGACAAAAAAGAACACCAATCCTCTTGATTCTCCGCCACAAAACAGCGCAGATATGTCTCCAGATTCTGATTGACGCGCTCTGTCTGGCCATTCGACTGCGGGTGGAAAGCAGAAGAGAATGACAACCGAACCCCCAAGCGAGAACAGAAAGCCTTCCAGAATCTGGAAACAAACTGCGTGCCCCTATCAGAGACTATGTCTGAAGGAATACCGTGCAATTTGACAATGTGATCAATAAATGCCTGCGCCAGCGTCTTAGCATTGGGCAAACCAGGAAAAGGGATGAAATGCACCATTTTGCTAAAACGGTCCACCACCACCAGAATCACAGTCTTCCCCGAGGAACGAGGCAGGTCCGTTATGAAGTCCATGGACAGATGTGTCCAAGGACGGGAAGGAATGGGTAAGGGAAGGAGAGGACCTGATGGCCGTGAATGAGGGACTTTGGCACGAGCGCAAGTCTCGCAGGCTGCCACAAAACCCTCAACCGACTTACGAAGCGCAGGCCACCAGAATCTCCGAGCGATGAGATCCAGTGTGGCTCTTACCCCCGGGTGCCCAGCAAGGACCGTATCGTGATGTTCTTTAAAATCTTGTGTCTTAAAGCGAGAGGCACAAACAACCTCCCAGGAGGACAAAGATCAGGAGCCTCTGACTGGGCTGCCTGCACCTCTGCCTCCAATTCAGGAAAAAAGCAGAGACCACCACACCTTCAGCCAAAATGGGACCCGGGTCTTCAAAATTCCCGCCTCCCGGAAAACAACGTGACAGGGCATCTGCCTTCACATTCTTAACTCCAGGGCGGAACGTGACAACAAAATTAAACCTAGAAAAGAACAACGACCATCTGGCCTGTCTCGGGTTCAGACGCTTGGCTGACTCCAAGTAGGCCAGATTTTTATGGTCAGTAAATACGGTAATAGGGTGTCTGGCTCCCTCTAGCCAATGGCGCCATTCCTCAAAAGCCAACTTGATGGCCAACAATTCCCTATCTCCCACATCGTAATTTCTCCCTGCGGAGGAGAGTTTTCTTGAGAAAAAGGCACACGGTCGCCAATTGGCAGGAGAGGAACCCTGAGACAAGACCGCCCCCACACCCACCTCAGAAGCATCAACCTCAACTATGAAGGGTAAAGAAACATCAGGTTGCACCAAGATGGGAGCGGAAGCAAAACTCTCCTTGATACTAGAAAAGGCCTTACGCGCCTCTACTGACCAAGAAGAAAAATCTACCCCCTTTCTGGTCATATCAGTGAGTGGTTTAACAATAGAGGAATAATTCAAAATGAACTTCCTGTAATAATTGGCAAAGCCCAAAAAACGCATCAGCGCCTTCTGATTCTCAGGAAGCTCCCACTCAAGCACAGCGCGGACCTTCTCGGGGTCCATGCGAAAACCAGAAGCGGAGAGAAGAAACCCCAGAAATTGAATTTCTGGAACCGCAAACACACATTTTTCCAGTTTCGCATATAATTTATTCTCCCGCAGGATGAGCAAGACCTGACGTAAATGTTCCTTATGAGTTTTGAAATCGGGAGAAAAAAATCAAAATGTCATCCAAATACACTAATACAAATTTTCCCATCAAATGATAAAAAATGCTGTTCACGAAATGCTGAAAAACGGCTGGGGCATTCATCAAACCAAAAGGCATAACCAAATTCTCAAAATGGCCCTCAGGGGTATTGAAGGCCGTCTTCCATTCGTCCCCTTCTCTGACCCTGACCAGGTTGTATGCCCCTCTTAGATCTAATTTGGAAAAGACTTTAGCCCCAACAATCTGGTTAAACAGGTCCGGGATCAGAGGAAGCGGATAAGGGTCACGAATTGTGATATTGTTCAGCTCCCTGAAATCCAGACAAGGTCTTAAAGAACCATCTTTTTTCTTAACAAAGAAAAAACCAGCGGCAACAGGTGACTTCGAGGGTCGTATGTGTCCTTTTCTCAGACTCTCAGAGATATAAGCACGCATAGCGATCCTCTCAGGTTGGGAAAGATTGTATAAACGAGATTTAGGCAGCTTGGCGTTTGGGATGAGATTAATAGGGCAATCGTACTCCCTGTGCGGGGGCAAATCCTGAACTCCACTCTCAGAGAAGACATCCGAAAATTCAGAGAGAAAAGATGGTATAGTCTTAGTAGCAACCTCAGAAACAGATGTCAAGAGGCAATTCTCTCTGCAAAAGTCACTCCAACCATTTATTTGCCTCGCTTGCCAATCAATGGTGGGGTTATGCTTAGTGAGCCAGGGCAGCCCCAACACCAGAGGGGTGGGTAAACCGCTAAGTACGAAACATGACACATTCTCAACATGAGCATCACTCACAATTAAACGGATATTGTGAACTATGCCCTTTAATGATTTCTGAGAAAGTGGAGCGGAATCGATAGCAAAAACAGGAATATCCTTTCTCAAAGCGCACACCTGGAAACCATGAGTTATCGCAAAGTGATTATCAATGAGATTGACCGCTGCTCCACTATCCACAAAAATCTCACAAAAAATGTTCTTGCTCTCTAGCGCCACCCTAGCAGGCAGGACAAAACGGGAACTACAAGCAAACGGAAAACCTTCAATTTCCGCCTCAACCCTGCCAATAGTAACAGACGGAACATTTTTAAAAGATTTTTTCCTGTTTGTTTCTTTATTACTCCCAGAAAACTGCCTGAATCTCCTAGAGGGACAAACATTTGCCAGATGATTTATACCTCCACAACAAAAACAAACCCTCCCATGCGGGCTGAATCTTCTATTGTCAGAAGCAATCAACCCCAGCTGCATGGGCTCCTGCTCAGAAGGGGCTGACGGCGACTGAGACCCCTGCGCACAGAATGGGACCTCTGCACTGTCCTGGGACTGAGTATGACAGGAAGGGGACATCTCTCCTCTCTCTCTAAGGCGCCTGTCAATACGAACGGCCTGAGACATAGCAGAGTCCAAAGAAAAAGGCCTCTCATGAAAGGCAAATGCATCTTTCAATCCCTCTGAAAGACCATGGCAAAATTGACTTCGGAGCGCAGCATCATTCCAACCAGTATCAACTGCCCATCTCCGAAATTCTGAGCAGTATATTTCTGCGGATTGTTTACCCTGGCATAATAGACGTAGTCTAGACTCAGCCAGAGCAATACGATCCGGATCATCATATATCTGACCCAGGGCTAAAAAGAATTCATCCACTGCACGGAGAGGCCGTGCCCCCTCCGGCAGCGAAAAGGCCCAGGACTGAGCGTTACCTCTGAGCAGCGATATAATGATCCCCACCCTCCGTTCCTCATCACCAGAGGAGTGGGGAAGAAGGCGAAAATGGAGTTTGCAAGCCTCTCTAAAACGCACAAAATTCTCACTACCCCCGGAGAACGTATCCGGGAGCGAGATCTTAGGCTCAGAACAAACTCCATGAACGCCAGCTGAACCGGTCACTTGAAGCTGAGAAAAAGTCCAGCGGAGATCAGCTACCTCCAATGAAAGACCCTGGAAGCGTTCAGCCAAAAGTGAAACCGGATCCATGCTTGAGACGGTTATGGCGGCTTATAATGTCACGGAATGTGTACAGGTAACAAGGCAAAGCAACATGT